>NC_141358.1:30329734-30457234 GCF_057382095.1 Aulonocara sp. 'chitande type north' Nkhata Bay | reverse complement strand
TTTCACAGTGTACTTTTACTTCTGAAGAGATTCTAACTGTCCCCCCATATCCAGTCTGAAGACCATTCCTTCTGGGGCATTCAAGCCCCTGCAATCTCTGGAGATGTTGGTTCTAGACAACAACCTACTATCTACCCTGACGTTAACAGCTTTGGATGGCCTGAGCAACTTGCAGGTAGCATGTTTTTCTGGTATACATAAAAACAAAAGAAAAATCAAAGACTCAGTTTCATTTTTTTAAACATATAGTATATAGCAGTTAGATGTCTTACCCAGCAGACCCTGATCTGACTAATTCTTGCACATAATAGCTAGTGTGATAACACTTCTAACTTAAATTGCAAAAACCTGCTCTATTTCCTCGAGCAATAATTATGAACATGCTAAACACTGAACCAGGAACTCTACCTGAGGAACAACGAGTTGGAGCTTCTGCCCTCTGATGTGTTCATCAACCTGCCCAAGCTTTCACAGCTGGCACTCAGCGGAAACCGCCTGAAGACAGTGGATGGAAACATGTTCACCCATATGCCTGGTAAGATAACTGCCAGCATGCCCTTTCCCTGTCCTATTTTCCCAGGAACAAGTATTGGCGGCAGGATGCTGTTGTCGTGATAATCATTTTTTCTGATCTGTGTTAGTTCTAAAGAAGTTGTACCTCCATGACAACCCTTGGCAGTGTGACTGTAACATTAGCCCACTGGTGCGGTGGATGGGTGACACCAAGGCCACGCTTTCACCACGGCACAGCCCAAAGTGCGTGACTCCTCAAGAGCTCAGAAATAAGAGCCTCAGCAGCCTGCAAATTGATAAACTGCTCTGTCACACTTAACAGTATAGATGAGGATCACAGCGTGGGCTGGGACTCATAGAGATTTTTTTTTTTGAGTAGACTGGGTGGCAGAATAACCCTCTATGATATTTTTAAACTGCAATATATTACTGTCTTTCTCTAAAATATTGTATCATGTTTGCTTTAAATGGCTAAAAATCTAGAATAAAATGCCACACTTTTAAACTAAGACTGCGATGCTTTGTTTTATAATAACATAATATAATAATAATATTACTCTTTATTTAGGTTTCTCACAAAAGTGGTGTTGGATGTTTTCCAATTTGGGTAAATGGTAAATTTTCCACTCAAAGCCCTTTATGAAACTTGCCTCATTCACACAACCACTTTTAACTATGCTTTTTCTACATAAGCGCTTTCTATCTAACATTAACACACATTCACAAACCGATGGAGAGCAACTTGGGGTTAGTGTTTTGCCCCAAAATTATTTGACATGCAGACTGGAAAACCCAGGGATTAGAAGATCGCCTGCCCTGCCTGGCAAAATAACTGCCAGCCTGCCTGGTTTACCTCCTGAGCCACAGCCACCCTCAACTTTGACCCTTACTTCTTTTTTTTTTTTTCTTTATCATGGTCTCTTTAATAGCAGGTAAAAACCTTAAAATCACTAAATCTGTAGGTATAAGCTATTTGTGGGATGGAAAGATTTGCATTATCAGTGCTATTTCCACATGCAACGAATAAGTACTAACCCTTATCACTGGTTGTGAGATTAACATTATAATTCCATATTGCTTGTCTTAAAAAGACTTTGCAGGTTTGAAAAGTGATGGATTACGTATAAAGAGATTACATTAATCACATTCCAGGGAATGGTTTCTCTAATCTGTTACAGTTTATGTAAATAAAAAGGAAAAAAAGGCATTTGGATAGACACTGCTAGGATTCTGTATAGCTTAATGTAATAGTGAAGACAGCTGTAGATAATGAGAAGTTATTGGATTTGTAATCTCGTCTTCATTTTAATGTGCATCAGCACATTAAAACAGCACATAGAGACCCCAAGTCTTCTTGTTTAGGCTTTTGCCCAATTACCCGGTTGCAAAGATTTGTTGCTTGTGCAGCCTAAAAAGCACCATATCCATATCCTTGGACTGGATGACACTGAACCCCAAAACTATGCAAACTCTAAGACCATGAAACTCAGTCCGTTTGTACTGTTGCATCATATTTTCTATTTCAATAAATGTGTGTGTGCCAAGTTTTATGCTCGATCTTTAATATGAAGATAGTCATTTGTTTGCATGTAATGTCCTCATTCATTGTGAACATATATTGACACTATACATAATGTTTTTCTGAAGTTATGCCAGTTTTCATATGGTGAAACATCCTGCAAAGCAAATTAAAGTATATTAACTTTTTTTAATCAAAGCTTGCATGAAAATACCTGGCAGATAAGTACAGGCTACTGTTTACAGTACTGTGGTGAGGTTTACAGTAGTGCACTGTACTAGACTGGTGCAGAGCAGCTGTGTTGCTCATGAACAGTGTTAGGTTACATGAAGGATAGCACACATCAAATTCAATTTAATCACTGAGTTCCACCTACACTAGGTTTATGCTGTTTAGGGGTGGGAAATCAGCTGTGATAGCTCATGTTACATCAGCTTATCTTATCTTACATCTGCTTACCATATGGGGTTTAAAAATATTTAATACAAATCCTATAATTGTATACATTTGTATATTTGACAGTTTATTTGAGAACTGAAACAAATGTCATAGGATAGAATTGAATGCCAGACTGGAATGCTGTGTCACAATATAATTTACCATAGCATCATACTATAATGTTTGCGAGGGCCAGTTGTATAAATCCACAAAAAGCGCCAGCACAGCTCAACTGATCACAGCCCATATATAAAATACTGTACCTCCCATGCCAAATCCCACTTAAAAAGAAAAATTAGTCAGCAGTTAATGTCTGGAGGCAAAGTCACCCATCTGCAGTGTAGGCAACAGCAAAGAGATATATGTTTTTAATTGCCTTTGTTTTTCTCTGCTTGTGTTCTACATAACAGATGTTCAAGCTGAGCAAATTCATTATAATTAGAGCAGAAGCTGAGATAAAGTCTGCATTCCTTTGTATTAATATTATTTTATTATGATATCGATATGAGGTTCAATTAGCTTGGCAAAACATTAGCTGAAAGAAAATTTATTATTTCTATTTCCAAAGAAATACTTTTTACCACCTTGGCCAAACTGGAAACTGGTTCCGCAGAAGAATGTCCGCATAGCCGAGGGCTCTGTTCTTATTATATTTATATACTTACACTTCAGGAACTACAAAAAAGCTGTCAGTCTGAGAGGTAAGTGCATTTTTCGGAAAATACAGGACAAAAAACACTAAAAATATGTGTCTTAAAAATACTCTAGTTTAAGATTTTTGACACGTATTTTTTTTTGTCTTAGTCACAACTTTGGTTGAACACTTAAAAAACAACCCCATCAAAATTAACAAAGCTTAAGGTCATCACTAAGTAGGTTAACTGTTTTACACATTTGCAAACTATTCCAGAGCCTTAGGGCAATAAGAGGGAGCAAAGTTGCCTTTACCCTTTTTAGAGAGAGCTCGTTAGGAGGATGTACTGCTGTACTGCAGCCTTCCTCATCCCTGCTGCTCTCAGACATGTATGCACTCGTCAGATTCCATCCACGTTAGGGAGAGAGACAAAGCAGATGGAGATGGTGGTAGATCAGATTATGGATGGAAACATGGAAGTGGAGATATATTTAAAAAAATCAAACATGGGGGCTTCTGGCTTAATTAGCACCGCTCTGCATTCAGTCTGTACACACCTTAGACTCTGGTGTGTCGCCACATCTAGGTGCCAATAGCAGTAACTGAGGAGCTTTGGGACAAGGACATGGTGAATAGGACTTTTTACTCAAGGACAAGCTTCAAACATCAGCCTTCCTCTTGGAGTTTATGTGAGTCTTTATCAAAAAGAGAGGAGTAGGCAGATGAGGCTTATGGAGGGGTCAAAAGGTGCTAAATAGCTTTCCAGGTGTAAGAATCAGAGAATAACATTTGAAGTGAAAGAGGTTATTTTGTTTTTAGATGGAGTGAAAGCAATTGCGGATAAAGCCAGGGCTCAACATTGCTATTTACCATCAACAATATGCCATATATATCGCTTTTTGAGTCCTATCTTCCAAAGAGTTTTACTTTAAGAAACGTAAAGCATTTCTTTAGTTTTTTGTTTTGCTTCTCAATAATAAGCAAGAAAGTTTTTCTTTTACAAGCCGTGCCTTTCTTACAAATGATGTTTGCCCATATTTTATAAATTTATGACTCATTTATGACTCCAGCAAGTGTTATATGGGCCTATCTAGCGACAGAGAAACTGACTTAGCTACAAACTGTGAGATGCACCGTGCCGAGCTACAGCTGTCAGAATGAAGAGAGGAGCACAGTGGAGATTGTCTGGTCAGGGATTTCAGCAGAGTGTGGTTTAGCACAGTCCTGCTGCTGTGGCACAACTACAGTCAATCACTATAGTCTGTGTTTGTATTCAGCTCACAGTCTGCATGCCTTTGGTTTAAGCAATACAGCAAACACATTGCTGCTGAAATCACAGGCTGTTACGTGACTGTGCTTTGCACGTCTTTCTGGGTAATAGTGCAAAATAACAACATGCAGGATCAGCCCTAATCAGCATAAGAAATGTGCAGTCCTAGATGTCTCCTCACTAAAATTCAACAAATGGTGATGTTCAGAGACAGTTTTCAGGTCTTTAAAATCACTTTTGTTCCTCTGACCTGTCTTGTGTTGTTGTGAAGGTACAACAATAAAGAGAAAAAACACTATGAGAAAGCACAGTGGGATGGTAAAACTCCGTTTTAATAGGATGAAACCTCCAGCAGAACCAGGGCGTGAATTCAGCTTAGAGGCGACAAACACCAGAGTTCCTCAAATGGCCACTTGAGGCTGGCTCCAAAAGCAAATCGATGCTCACTTTGTTCCATGTTAACATGCCTAACTTCATAGGATTAAAAAGCATGTTTACAACCTGCTACAGCAAACAGTATATAGCTAATTTCCCTATTAATTGCAATAGAAGGTATATTCTTATATATAGTGCTGTGCCACTTTTTATCTCAATAAGGTAACAGGGCTCACCCGTTGTTTTCTACACCAATTAGTTCAACTGCAGTTATTTCTAATTATATATGTGGATGTTTGCTATTAAGTGATATCTATATCTGTGTCTATTTTTTCATTCTCGTAGCATCCCCACATCACAAATCCCAATTTAACCCAGTTTTCTGTGAATATAATCAAAGGCTGTTTAGATGCATTCAAAGCGTGTGAGCAACGCTCAACACAAAAAACCGTTTTGCTTACGGCTTGTAGTAACAACAGACAAGAAAGTGACGGATGATTTTGAGGACACTCAACTTAAAAATTGCCTTTACAGCATCTCAACACCACCACTACTTTCCCCTGTTGTCATGGCAACCCAGTCTTATGTTAAATGCTTATATGCTGTCTCTATGTGGCACCTACCGAGCTGGCAGCCACATGCTTAACTGCTAATGCACATCAACAAGAAAATTCTTGTTTGAAGGGCAGCAGACGGAAAGGAATGTCTTAACATTGCAGGCTGGTGTTAATGGTCATTAGCTTGCACACAGGGTTTCTTTTTTGTAAAGCAAACTAGGCAACAGTCACACAACACTATTAGCACCAGCACACAGCAGTCTCAAGGTGATGTAAACACACACACACACACACACACACACACACACACACACACACACACACACACACACACACACACACACACACACACACACACACAAGGTCACCAGAAGAAGATGTGCAATCAACGCCAGGTGTGTGAGCCAGAAGGCGGGAGACCAGACCGGTCCCAATAATGCCCATGAACCAAGCACACACACACACACACACACACACACACACAAACTACAGGTCACACTTTTGACAGCGGCAGCATTACACCTGCTGGATGACGGGCTGCAGAGGCTGAAGGGGAAAACTCATAAGATGCAATAAACAAAGTAACTCGATCAGAGTGAAGCTGCAGATGTCCAAGATTCAATTTGGGGACATAGTTTGAAGGGGTGTGGGCACTAACACAGGCTCTGGTGACACACACAGGGGGGTGGCGGGAGGGGTGCAATAATACTTAGGTCAGTGTGGTCAGAAAGGATAAATTAAGACCTCTGTTGCGATGGAAATGCCTGCAATGGTGCACGGTGACAATGCTATAAGCTTTGTCCCTTTCAACTGCACATTAAGCATTCATAACTGTTAATTTAGCCAAGTATTACAGCAAAATGCGTTCACTGTGTCCATTCCATCCTATTCTCTCTAAAATGTGAAATGACACTTCTGCAGAAGTTGCATTAACGCATGCAGGCTTTGAATAACCAGCAGCGGGAGATAATAAAATTTAAAGCCACGAAGTTGGTAGTGAACAAAAAAATGTATGAAGTCATCATTTTTTCACCCCCAAATAACCCCTCAGCCTCATTCGACAGTTGAAAGTTAACGAACCTGGTGATGTGAGTAGTCATCCTCAGTATCATAGTCAGACAAGCAGCCAAACAATGCCTCCCAGTAATTAAACTTAAAAACAGAGTGTTTTGTCTGATTTTTGCTCTTAAACCAACACAAGTTGTGCAGTAGACAGCTGGGGCACCAAGCACCCCACCATTTGAACAAATTGCCATTCACTTGCAGCACCGTGCTTATCAGTATATAAAATTACCTCACTAAAAGTGTGCTGAGTTATGGAGACATGCTCGTTTGAGACATTTAAAAAATATATATTTTTAGGCTCTGCAGTCTGTGACCTTCCCACTGTTTTGTTCATAAGTATTTTCTTTCGTGTTCGCTTAACATCTGCATTAATGCTCTGAAACTCATTTCCCTTGGGGCTTGGTTTTAATGACCGCAACAACAAAAAACATGAATTAATGATCTTTAATGAGTAAGGGTGCTTCCTGTCGTGAGGCACCCTTGCTTGAACGGCAGTGCCCTACACCATGCTGTTATTTTCTACCCTGAGGTAGCTGAAGCCATATGTTATGCTCTTTGGAAAGGCAAAAGTACACTGATAAAATTTTCAATAACTTTTCAAGGGCACCTTAGAGTTTTTCATTCACTTCACACACTTTTTAATGCTTTTCTTGGGTTGAAACTACTTGACTTTCAGGTTATTCGCATCGCTCGGAGCTACAGTCTCCGTATCAGGTCAATGAATCTGCAGCTAAGGCAAGGTTTGGTTTTGCTTGTCACTGTTACACTGTATGTCCCTTTTGATCATCCATTCATGTGCTTATCTAATTCAGGGTTGCAGGAAGCATTGGGGCAGAGTAGACTCTGGAAGGGTCTCCAGTGTGTTGCAGGAGTAGCACAAAGAGATAGATATCCATACACATACACACATTCATAACTCTTTAGTCTGTGGGAAGAAGCTGGAGTACTTGGAGGGAACTCACACAAGGAAAGGGAGACCAGAGAGGAGATAAACTACACACAGCCCGCCAGTGGATTCAAACCCAGATTTCTCTTCCTGTGAGGTGACAGAGCACCGGATCATTGTGCCGCGCCACATTAAAATGTCCAAATTTATTGTTTTCGTATTGTACAGCCATGTTCAATATATTCATCATATAGTATTATTAAATGTACACACATGAACATTTGTGGTCTAAAATGGCATCTTTCATTGTTTTCATACCCTAGTAAAAAACCCCTGCAAAATCTTAAGTGGTTTGTAAAAATGGTAATTACATTTTGGCATGGTAAAAGAACCAGAAAGATGCGAGAGTGATCAGCATATATGTATGTATATATATATGTGTGTGTGTGTGTGTGTGTGTGTGTGTGTGTGTGTGTGTGTGTGTGTGTGTGTGTGTGTGTGTGTGTGTATAATTATATATATATTACAATGCATGAGAAGGTGATGTGTAATGTCATATTGGCTTAAATTTGCTTGTGTCAGATCTTGGCATAAATAGCATGGATGCATGAATCCACCCTACTTTGTAGCTACAGTTCACAGGGGAGGTGCACTGGTGTGGGGGAGATTTTCTTTCACACACACACACACACACACACACACACACACACACACACACACACACACACACACACACACACACACACACACACACACACACACACACAAAAACAGAAACTCTCACAAACTTATTATTAAGAAAAAGAGAGAGGCTACTCCGAAGCTTTTTTGTGCACATAGTAACTTTTGTCTATAAATGTGGCCACAGAGCTCCTGCTCTCCTGACTTGTGGCTCTGTTGTAGAAGACAGAGCCAAACAAAGTGGGGCATGGGAATTGGACTGAAGCTGTACCACTGAACCAATTCCATAATCAATACTCTCAGCACCAATAATGAGCTTCTGCAGGCAGTGGGGAGAGCTGCTAATGAGAGAGGAAGAGGTAGACAGAGAATCTGCTGACAGCAGCACAGTTTTGCACTTCAAACTCAGACATGTGGGTCATCCAAACTCCCGTAACTATAAAACTTAAAGTTAGCAAAACAAACAACATTTATCTATTTAACTCAGATCTTTTTTTTCTTTTTCTTTTTTTAGCTCAAAGGTAATTCAGGATCCCATAAAGGTTTGGGGCCCAAACGAAAAAATAAAAATAGTATTTTATGAATGTTGAATGTAAAATGCTCGATTACAGGTTTTAGATACTTGTGTAGGGTATTGAGTCATGTGGCTCAATCAAAGCCTTGGTCTCCTTTTTCTGAGCACAAAGCCTGCAGAAGGAGTAGTAAGATGCTACTGTAATCAAATTCTCAATCTGTATGATCATGATTCAGTTTTCTTTGGAGTATATATGGCCTTAAATCTTAAGGCCATATAAGGCCAAAAGTTCCACAGAGACAAACAGGAAGTGCTGCTCAGTGAGTGGGCCTTCTCTAATGAGAATACTGGATGATTCATGCGTTTTTCTGCTGTCCAAAGCTGATTATTTCACAGCATCCTCACAGATGCATCCATGCATCCTGAAGATTCTTTGACGTGGATTGAATTAGCTTTGAGAGATTAGATACAGTTCATGTGTGTCAGCTGCGAGGATAGCAGATGAATCCTGTTAACAAGAAAAACAAACAGGATTTTGATTTGAGGGTCTGTGTTTGCGTTGCCTCAAATGTCAGTCACTAACTCAACAGCTCAAGTCAAAATCACTTCTACCACAACTTTTCCACGGTCACACACATCTCATCACAACTGCCTACTCATCTGTTATGAACTTATATATAATTTAGGGGATGCTCTCATGAAACTGGGACTTTAGAAGAGAAAATAGAGCGAATGATAATGAGGAAGGGAGGATTTTGGTCTCAAAGCTAGCCATTAGTCATATCAGCCTGTGTCAGCAGTTTCCAGACCTTATCTTTGACAAGGTTTCTTGGAGCAACACTGAAGTAATTAACACTATGTAGAGGTTATCCACAAAGAGAGAGCCTTGAGGAAAATAAGGAGGTTGCTGCTGCTGGGAGATATTAAATTTCATCCTGTTTTCTCTGGCAAAGTGTCCCATTTGTAATTGCAGAAAGCACAACTTTGAAAGAAATATCTTCCTAACATCCAGCTCACTAGTCTAGTGATGAGGATTAGTGATAGCAATGTCAGGGTTAGGCTCACTTTCATGCCATTACATGGAATTTTTACCTATGGCATACTCGGATGGAAATTATATAACAGACTGCCATAAGCGTGTATGAGACTCGATTTGGATGGCCTTCTAGTTTCTGAATCTATTAGCACTTAGCATGTGGCAAACGTTTAATATAATCCTAATGAAACATAGCTGGTGATCTGGTGGATGTTCAGATGTTGAGAAGTTAGCTCCATAGGTGACCACACTATGGTGAAGATTAAAGGTTATTTTTAGCCACATGCTAAATAGGAACGTTACATGAAAGTTATAAACTATTTTGCATATAACTGAGTGAAATGATGTCACGGTCCGCTGTGATGGACCGAGTGGAGAATGCGTGTAATGGACCCAGGTGCGTACACAAGTGAGCAGACGGGAGTGAGCTTTAACAGAAGGCGAGCCTTTTATTGTGGCTGGTAACACAAGAGACACAAACAAGAAATAAGGGCAGCACAAAAGCAATAACTAAACAGAAACCTAAACTGGGAATGAACTAAGGTAAGGCTATGACTTAGAATACAACAGACCGGGCATGGAAACACGGAGGGTGGGAACACAGACGACGCGACACAGACTGTAAGAAACACAGAGACTAAATACACATGAGGGATGATCAGGGGAAGTGGCCACACATGGGAACGCAGCTGACACACATGAACTTAACGACAGGACAGGAGGAGTGAGCTGAATACACAGACAGTGAATGCAGGCCTTCAAAGTAAAACAGGAAACATGAGACATGAACCGGGGAGACGTAGTACAGGGGGAGGTGACAATACTGACAGCATGAACTTGACAGTACAAGACGCACAGACATAAACACACGAAGGGCAAGGGAGACGTAATGCAAGGGTGATATATACAAATGGCTGGACTACCTTAATGAACCTAAACAATCAATAAACATCAAAATAGACTAAACACAAAACACCGGGTCGCACGACCCAGGACCATGACAAATGAATATTTGATCCAACCCATTCGGAGTTCTGGTTGCCACAGACTGGAATCAATCAGTCAATCAATTACAGATCCTCCTGATCTCAGCTCCTTTTGGTATAAAGCACACCTGCCCACATAGTTTCTTCCATTCCAGCTTCTCCACCACCACAGACAGGACCATAGAGCTGTCAAAGGATGTCAGGGACAAGACTGTAGACCTGCACAAGGCTGGAATGGAGTGGAAGAAGCTTGACAAGCTGTTGTTGTGATTATTCAGAAGTGGAAGAAACATAAAATAACCATAAGCCTTTGGTCTTGGTGTACCACACTCATTACAGAATCTAAAACTGCTTTTACACCAGTTGTCTAAACATGAGTTTTGATTATATTAATTTGGAACTTTTAACATAGGTTATTGCAGAGATGTGCACATGCAGATACAATGTGGTTATGCCTGACCGACCAACCGACAAACCAACCAAACAAAGAGAAACACTAAAGTGATACCCTGCAATTTAAAGTATGACAACAAGAGGTACCGATCAAAGCAGCTGTTATGTGACAAGTTGTGGTTAGGTGTGCAGGGTGCAACCAAGGGGGCAGGCAGGGCCACCCTCCAAAATCTGCTCGCCTCCCCAGTGTCCCCCCCCCCCCCCACTCTTTTCTGGGAGAGTGAATTTTAAGCCGTTTCTGCTCATCTCTGCTGAGAATCATTAAAGTGAAAGCTGGGACTTCCATTCAATCAATCAATCAATTAAAACAGATTATTATAGATTTCAAAACCTTGTTTAGTTTTCATATTTACCTATTTTCAGTGACATCAACTTTGATAGCATGAAAAGGAACTAGGGATATGATTTTTTTTTTCTCTCTTTTTTTGCCATATTATTCAAGTAAACCTATATTTGACAACAGCACAACAGCATAATAAAACTGGAAATTTCTGTTTTTGTTGTGCCACCCGAATATTTTTAGTGGCTCCTAAATGGCCACCTCCATAAAAAAATTTGGGAGGCAACCCATTAGGTGTGGTCTATCTATGGATCATAACCAATGTATGTCCTGTTCTGGTTGTATGTGTATGAAAATACTGCATTTATTAATAAAGAACATGCATTTTTTCAACTTTATATTTAAGCTTGTAACAGACATGTATGCAATATAATGAAGTAAATGCAGAATAAACACAAAGAATATATGCTTAAATTCAAAGAGAATTGGAATAGTTTTCTTCAAACTTTTAGCACAGATTCTCTCCTGTGAAATTTATATATTATATATATATATATATATATATATATATATATATATATATATATATATATATATATATATATATATATAACACCCAGCACGTCCCTGCGGGCGGTTTATCCTTCAAGCTCGGGTCCTCTACCAGAGGCCTGGGAGCTTGAGGGTCCTGCGCAGTATCTTAGCTGTTCCCAGGACTGCGCTCTTCTGGACAGAGATCTCCGATGTTGTTCCCGGGATCTGCTGGAGCCACTCGCCTAGCTTGGGAGTCACCGCACCTAGTGCTCCGATTACCACGGGGACCACCGTTACCTTCACCCTCCACATCCTCTCGAGCTCTTCTCTGAGCCCTTGGTATTTCTCCAGCTTCTCGTGTTCCTTCTTCCTGATATTGCTGTCATTCGGAAC
This sequence comes from Aulonocara sp. 'chitande type north' Nkhata Bay, assembly GCF_057382095.1. Taxonomy (NCBI): domain Eukaryota; kingdom Metazoa; phylum Chordata; class Actinopteri; order Cichliformes; family Cichlidae; genus Aulonocara; species Aulonocara sp. 'chitande type north' Nkhata Bay. The sequence goes on along the minus strand of NC_141358.1, from coordinate 30,445,100 downwards.
CGCTACATCGATCACTACGGCCGTCTTCTTCTGTTTGTCTACCACCACTATGTCCGGTTGGTTAGCCACCACCATTTTGTCCGTCTGTATCTGGAAGTCCCACAGGATCTTAGCTCGGTCATTCTCCACCACCCTTGGGGGCATCTCCCATTTTGACCTCGGGACTTCCAGGTTATACTCGGCACAGATGTTCCTGTACACTATGCCGGCCACTTGGTTATGGCGTTCCATGTATGCCTTGCCTGCTAGCATCTTGCACCCTGCTGTTATGTGCTGGATTGTCTCTGGGGCATCTTTACACAGCCTGCACCTGGGGTCTTGCCTGGTGTGATAGACCCCAGCCTCTATGGATCTTGTGCTCAGAGCTTGTTCTTGTGCTGCCATGATTAGTGCCTCTGTGCTGTCTTTCAGTCCAGCTTTGTCCAGCCACTGGTAGGATTTCTGGATATCAGCCACCTCCTCTATCTGCCAGTGGTACATACCGTGCAGGGGCCTGTCCTTCCATGATGGTTCCTCGTCTCCCTCCTCTTTCTTGGGTTTCTGCTGCCTGAGGTATTCACTGAGCACTCGGTCAGTTGGGGCCATCTTCCCAATGTATTCTTGGATGTTCCTTGTCTCATCCTGGACTGTGGTGCTGACACTCACCAGTCCCCGGCCCCCTTCCTTCCGCTTAGCGTACAGCCTCAGGGTGCTGGATTTGGGGTGAAACCCTCCATGCATGGTAAGGAGCTTTCTTGTCTTTATGTCAGTGGCTTCTATCTCCTCCTTTGGCCAGCCTATTACCCCAGCAGGGTACCTGATCACGGGCAGGGCGTACGTGTTGATGGCCCGGATCTTGTTCTTACCATTCAGCTGACTCCTCAGGACTTGCCTGACCCTCTGCAGGTACTTGGTGGTTGCAGCTTTTCTAGCGGCCTCTTCATGGTTCCCATTCGCCTGTGGGATCCCCAAGTACTTGTAACTGTCCTCTATGTCTGCAATGTTGCCTTCTGGTAGTTCAATCCCCTCAGTTCTGACTACCTTCCCTCTCTTTGTTACCATCCGACTACACTTCTCCAGTCCGAACGACATTCCAATGTCATTGCTGTATATGTCTCGTTCACTCTTGGCATACAGCTTGATGTCATCCATGTACAGGAGGTGGCTGACAACTGCTCCGTTCCGTAGTCGGTATCCGTAGCCAGTCTTGTTAATGATCTCACTGAGGGGGTTCAGGCCTATGCAGAACAGCAGTGGGGACAGAGCATCTCCTTGGTAGATCCCGCACTTGATGGTGACTTGTGCTATGGGCTTGGAGTTGGCCTCTAGTGTTGTACGCCACATCCCCATTGAGTTCCTGATGAAGGCTCTTAGGGTCCCATTGATCTTGTACAATTCTAGGCATTCCAGTATCCAGCTGTGGGGCATTGAGTCATAGGCCTTCTTGTAATCAATCCAGGCAGTGCACAGGTTGGTCAGTCTGGTCTTGCAGTCTCGGCTGATTGTTCTGTCTACCAGTAGCTGGTGTTTTGCGCCTCTGGTATTCTTGCCAATTCCTATATATATATATATATATATATATATATATATATATATATATATATATATTAGTGCTGTCAAAATTATCGCGTTAATTGTTAAGATCAACGCGAAATGTTTAATGCATTAAAAAAATTTAACGCTGATTTTGTTTTTTTATTAATTTCCTGTAATCTAAGACCTTTAAATTCATGAGCACCTCTGGAGGAGGGGGCAACAGTGTGCTATGCTGGCGTTTGGCCTGACAGAAATGATTAGAAGAAGAAGAAGAAGTGACACCATGCTACTATCTAGCTAACACTAGCTAACACACGCAAGCATGGACGAGGGCGGACTTTTGGGTGGAAAGTTTCTCTTTAAGAAGTTGCCTGATGGCTTGTTGGACAAAACGAGAGTAAGATGCACAATTTGCAACGCTGAATTCAAGTACCACAGAAGCAGTTCATCACTGGCGTATCACCTGAGAGCAAAACACCCAACTGAATCCACCTCTACGGGACCTCGCCAGTCTACGCTTCAGGAGTATGGTGCTTGTGGACGAATAACAAAAAATGTGAGAGAAAAGGTAACCAATTCCTTGGTTGTTTGGATAGCTAAAAACTGCCGACCAGTTAGCATAGTAGAAGATGATGGACTGAGAGAAGTCATTCGTGCTGCATCAGGAGATGAGTGTTACAATCTGCCCTCGAGAGGAACCATTGTGTCGAGACTGCACACTTTGTATGGGGACCAGAGGGCTCAGCAGTCCAGCAAGCTTGTGCAAGTAAGGAATGTCGCTCTCACCGGAGACCACTGGACTTCGGTGAACAACGATAATTACTTAAAATATAAAGAATAAAAAAATGTAATTGGAGCCAGGCTATTAATAAAGTAATTGAGATTAATCGCAATTAATAACAGAAAATTGTGAGATTAGTTAGTTAATTTTTTTTAATCTATTGACAGCACTAATATATATATATATATATATATATATATATATATATAGTGTGTGTGTGTGTGTATAGTGCACAGCTGTCATCATAGTGTAATTCAATACAAGTAACCAAATGTGGTGCCTCAGTAAGGCCTGAGAAAGATAGTGTAAGACTTTTTGCTAGATGGATAAACAATCTTTATCTTCACTTAGGCTACATGGAATTTCACTACATGCTGTGGTGTCATGTATTCCCTTGATTTTTTTCTCTCTCTTTTGCTGGGAAGTTGCCTCTGTGCTAGAACTTTTATCAAAAATATGTCATCAAGCTATACCAGCAGGAGATATTTGCTCTTTTAGGTATTCTAAGCATTTGGCTGACCAGTGGGATTTTTCACAAGGAAAAGCCATTTCTGAAACATGTCTGTCAGCATTTTTCAGAGGCACAGACAAGAGTGTTGCACTGGTGGAAAGGAAAGAATGGACAGGGTGGAAGAAGGAGTAGTAAGTCAGAGACAGACTAAAGCTACTGATGTGGCAACAGCAAAGCGGTGAGGAAGAATGAAGGGGCAGCTGAGTGAGAGATGGATAGAATTGATAGACAGGAATACCAATCAGAGACAGAGCAGCAGAGCATATAAGCAGAGACTGAAAATAGAGTGGAGGATTTTCTCTGCTGCCTCCTGTAATGACACCAGTGGGAGGAGATTACTGGGTACAAAACAAAGCTAAGGTCTCCCCTGCTGATCACTAGGGAGTTTTATCAACATCAAAGGATGTATTGTATATGAAGGGGACGTTTACTTCCTGTGTGCCTTATGAACATGGTCACAGTCATTCTAATGAAGGTAAAATAATTAATTTCCACTTTCTGCTTTACATATTTATTATATTAAAGAGCTTATCGTTTATTTTATATTCAAAACAACCAGATAGATTAGTTGTACCTAACCCTCTGATGTTACCCATTGGACTGTACTGCAGCAAGTGGTACACAGATAAACAACAAACAAACAGTTTTTTTATAGTGGCAATGGAGTAACAGAGTTGACTGTACTGAATTAAAGGAAAAGTGATGGTTTGGGTTAAAATGCATGCTTTATCAACGTTACACGATCTTACATAACCACTGATCCTTTTAAAATGCCAATGTTTTGTCACAAATCCATTCAACCTAACCACATTCTATACCATTTAAAATTTCCTCAGAAGTCAGTGTGCTATATAATTGCATTAGCAATAAATTTAATAACGCTCTATATGAACAGTTACACTATATATATATATATATAACCACTTTATAGAATTATATTTGTTTGCAGATGTTGGCAGCTATCAGCAAATACTTATCAGCTATTTTGAAACAAATCCATAACAAGAACTCCATAACAGCAAATGAACTGTACAACAGAAAATGCAAACACTAATTATGGTCTCCTCACAACAATGATAAGAAAAATAAACTGGGCCAATATGGCATGTTTGTTAATATAGAGACACACATGTTAATGTGATCTCTGGTCTCCCACTCAGAGACGCAAGTCTCCGAGTGTCCAGCATTCAGACGGCTACCTGAGGACACTCTTCATGCGAGAGAAAAAATGTTCACACAGATATGTAGAGCCAAATACTGTCAATAAGGCCTCTGCAATGTTCTGAAGACAGTTAAACTTGTCAGGTAGTGATGTCCAGCAGGTGAAAATGCAAGCTCCATGAACACGCACAGCTATGGATTCCAGCTGCTTCCATGTTGCATTAACTGGCATTAACTCAGCCAGTTAACTGCTCAATAAAGATTTCTGGTTTGATCAGAAAATAAAACATTGGTTCATACACCTGAAAGTCCCAAAAATGCATTGTGTCTCGAGTCTACGGATGTATCCGTGTATTTCCACGGTGCTGATGCTGTGCTGAGCGGAAAGCTCCTGAAGCTTTTGAAGTGTCGGAATGTGGAAAGCTAACAACGTCCCCAATTCCAAGTTGAATCTGGTAGTTGGGGTTTGTGGCGAGGATATGGCACGGCGGGACCACGGAGTATCATTCGGAGCCATCTTTATTTACATCTCACCACAACACACCCAAACCCCTGAGTCCCTGTGTTTTTAACTAGGCGGGCATGATTAAGGATGCCGTGCAGGTGCGTCCGCCCTCCCTGCACGGCACCGCAGACCACGCCCCACCACAGGGTTGTTAGCTAAGATACGTTTAGCTACCATTAAGAAGCGGCACAACTAATGTGTCTATGCGAGCTGATTTGTGATGTGCACCGCTGGCACAGCCATTTATTTTTTAATGCACCTTCTCAGACTGCGTGTCATGCCCAGGGCTGGACTGGGACAAAAAAAAAAAACAGCCCGGGCATTTTGACTAAAGACCGGCCCACCAGGTATTAAAGCCATAAAGCCTTTGAATGATAACAAATGCTGTTGTGACAGTGATGTACAATCTTGTTGGTATATGTATGATTTCTATACATTTAATGTCAGATAAAAACTTTGGTTGTAAGCTTCAGATAATTATTTAATAACAGCCAGACATTTTAAATGAGAATAAGAAAGTATTTCTTTGTGCCCCCCTTTCCCTGTTAATGCCCTACTTGGCCCCCCTGGCAAAACTTTGCTATACCCGCCCCTGCAGTTACCAGCCGTCAGCTACTTAGAAAAGGATCCTGGTGTTATTTGTCTCTCAGAAACGGTTCATAACTTCCCTTCAACTCATTCATGTCACCTAAAAGGTAAACCTGTTTCTCCATCACCTGTTCAGCTCTGATGATTCAGTATGGACATCTCCTGGTTTCATCTTCATGTTTCCCTCTCTTCACATATCCAAACTGATATCATGACCAGGAGCTTTTCCAGCTGTGGCTCCAGCAAACATCTAGAAATTAATATTAAATAAATTCTAACAACAACTGATCAAGCATACACATGCTGCTATTGTTTAGCGCGACATCCGGCAGTTTCCTCTTTCTGGCGCAAAGTGGGCGATAAACAAACAAGAAAGAAAAGCCGATCAGCTGATCATTGATCAGTTTCATGATTAAAGTAGCAACAGGAGAGAGAGGGGGAGAGAATGAGAGGAGAAGAGGCAGCTGTGCAGCGTAACGACAGAATAACTCCAGCTTTGTGTCTTTTTCCATCCTAGACAAACTGTGTCCCTTCTCAGCTCAACACGAAACGCGTAATAATTTCTCTGAATACGGGACGATTCCGTTTTTTACGGGATGGTTGGCAACTCTACTAACTAATCTTATGAATAAAATAAAGTTCACTATCAGTAACATCATAGCACCCACCCAGCTGTATAGAAACTCCATCATACGCAGTACGAGTTATTGTAACTGACTGTAAAAAGTCAGCACAACGAAAATAAACTCCACCTAAACTTGGTTTATATCTGACCCAGATAGACTGCAGGTCATAACTTCTTACCTGAAGTTCAGTTCACCTGACACTCGGGTCTCTCCTCCTCCTGCCTCCCCTCTCCCTCATCCTGGCCTCCACCACTTGTTAATTTTACTGAATCTGTGGAAGCTCCACCATAGCCACCACCAAACAAGTTATTTTTACACACCGGCCAATCCACCACCTTTCATTATTTATACCGTTACTGTCATGGCTGGCGGAGTGAGCCGTGTGGTGTGGAGGAAAAGGAGGACCCAAAATGCAGCAAACTGATGATACGAGTGATGTTTATTTACAAGGTGGAGGTGGCAAAAACAGGCAACGCAGCATGAGCAATTACAAACGGAAACCTAAACTGGGAGAAACTAAAGAGCAAACCTGAGACCATACAAAGGAGTGCGGGGCAGAGAGACGCAGAGTAATGCAGGCAGATGAATGCATTTAACGCAGTGATACATGGATGAACGCAGACGAGCCGACCACCAACACAGACCGACACCCACTAAATATACACACACAAGGTAATCAGGTAATCACACACAGGAGGGAAGAACAGCTGAACCTAATACACATGAGGACAGGAGGAGACAAGCTGAACACCATGACAACAGACACAGACCTTCAGAACAGAACAGGAAATCCAGAACACGAGCCCTCAAAGTAAAACAGGAAACACAGACTGATTTACAACACAACACGGGGACATGAACAGAGCACCAAGGACAGACACAGGTAGGGCTGACAATACACCAAACTACAGGTTCAACCCTAAACTAATACAAATCAGAATAAACACAAAACGCTGGGTCAACGACCCAGGACCATGACAGTACCCCCCTCCAAGGGCTGGCTCCAGACAGCCCAAAACAAAAACAAACGACCAACCCAGGGCGGGCGGCGGGGGCCCAGGACGGAGGGACCAACACCGAACAAAACAAGCTCCAGCGGACCGAGGGAATTGTCCAAAACAAAAACACACGTGCTGGAGCACAAGAACAAAAACACAGTTCAGGAGGCCGGCCCGGAGGCTGACAGCTCAGAAGTCCAGGACAGTTCATGTTCTGAGGCCGGCCACGTCGGCGACACAGCTCCGAAAGCCGACCGAGCGGAAGGCAACGGCGGCGGAGCGGAGGCAGTTCAGGGGGCCGACCGTGCACACGGCAGCGGCGGCAACGGGGAAACCGGTCAGGCGGCTGACCGTGCCGACAGCAACGGGGACAAAGTTCAGGCGGCCGACCGTGCGGACAGCAACGGCGGTGATGACACGGGTCTGGAGGCCGACCGTGCGGAAGGCAGCGGCGGCGTCTAGGAGGTCGTCCGTATCGACGATGACGCTCCACCCGCGGCCTGACAGACAACCGCTGATGTCGAGGCGGCAGTCTGGGACCCGATGGCGGCATGGCCTTCGTAGCACCAGACGAGACCGAAGCAGAGGCTGGACCAGGCGAAGCTGAAGCTGAAGCAGAGGCTGGACCAGACGAGACTGAAGCGGTAGCCGGACCAGGCGACGCTGAAGCTGATGAGGAGACTGGACCAGGCGACGCTGAAGCCGATGAGGAGACTGGACCAGGCGACGCTGACGAGGATGCCGAAGCCGGACCAGGCGACGGTGAGGATGAAGACACAGAGGCCACAGCTGGCGAGGATGGAGACACAGAGGCTGCAGCTGGCGGCAATGATGAGTCTTGGGGCTGGACGGGCTCCTCGGGCCCCCCAGCTGACGAGGCAGAAAGCTGGTCGGGCTCCTCGGGTCCCCCAGCTGATGAGGCAGAAAGCTGGGCGGGCTCCTCGGACCCTCCAGCTGGCGAGACAGGAAGCTGGGCGGGCTCCTCGGGCCCCCCAGCTGACGAGGCAGGAAGCTGGCTCGGTTCTCCTGAACCTCCAGCTGACGAGTCTTGAGGCTGGACGGGCTCCTCGGGCCCCCCAGCTGACGAGACAGGCTCAGGACCAGTGGGCACAGGGGCCCCTGGAACACACAGGACAAAACCAGCAGGCGCGGGGACCTCTGGCGGGGACAGTTCAGAACCAGTAGGCACACGGGCCTCTGGCAGGCACAGTTTAGAACCAGCAGGCACACGGGCCTCTGGCAGGAACAGAATGGAACCAGTAGGCGCACGGGCCTCTGGCAGGCACAGAACAGAGCCAGTAGGCGCACGGGCCTCTGGCAGGAACAGATCAGAACCAGCAGGCGCACGGGCCTCTGGCAAACACAAAGCAGACTGCAGCTGCACAGAGCATTGACTCAGCTCAGGCAGCGACAGCCGGATGCAGTCCTCAGCTGGCTTCTTAACCTCCAGGGGTCCAGAGTCGGCCGGGGGCTGGGACCCAGCCTCTGGGGAGGCCCTGGAGTGCATCACAGTCTCTGGGCTGGCCAGCTGTTGCGGACTGACTACTGCGTTATGTGGTGTGTCTCTCTGCTTGACATGAACAGGTGAAAAACAGTGCTTTTCCGGTTGGATGGACTCAACTTGTAGTACCGGAGGAGTAGGCGAAGATGACGGCTGGGCTGATAATAAGGCTGATGAGTCTCTAGCCAACTGAGCTATTGACTGAGCTATGGATTGTAACAAAGTGTCTAATAGGTCTGGCTGTGACAGTAATGGAGGTGGCGATTGAGTGGCTAACTGAGGTAGCGGCTGCAGGGCAGCTAACCGAGCTACCGGCTGGGCAGCTGGCTCAACAAACACAGCCCCGGAATAAACAGTCATTCGAGCTGGCGAAACAGACGGAGTGTCTTTTTCACTCACCACAGCCGGCAGTTCCGAAGTCCTAATCTCCGGCGGTGGGGCGACGCGCCGACGGCGTGATTGTCGCTTCCTCCCGGGCAAAACCTCCGGCGGGCCGGGCAAAACCTCCGGCGGGCCGGGCAAAATCTTCACCGCCGGGCTGGGTTGGGAAGCGGTAGCGGCTGGTGGGTGAAGGTGCAGTTCGTTGAGTATGAAGTCCTGTGCGAGCGGGTGAAGAGAGTCCAGCAGCCAGGAGTGAGCAGAGATTAGCTGCTGTAGCCTGGCTTCTACAGCGCGGTGGAACTCTTCTCCCTCCTGCTCGAGCCACCGGTTGACCAACCTTGCGACTGTGTCGATTACTTCCTCCCGAAACTCCTGGGAAGGAGCGGATGCTGCTGGGTCCATGTTTGGTCAGCTCGTAATGTCACGGCTGGCGGAGTGAGCCGTGTGGTGTGGAGGAAAAGGAGGACCCAAAATGCAGCAAACTGATGATACGAGTGATGTTTATTTACAAGGTGGAGGTGGCAAAAACAGGCAACGCAGCATGAGCAATTACAAACGGAAACCTAAACTGGGAGAAACTAAAGAGCAAACCTGAGACCATACAAAGGAGTGCGGGGCAGAGAGACGCAGAGTAATGCAGGCAGATGAATGCATTTAACGCAGTGATACATGGATGAACGCAGACGAGCCGACCACCAACACAGACCGACACCCACTAAATATACACACACAAGGTAATCAGGTAATCACATACAGGAGGGAAGAACAGCTGAACCTAATACACATGAGGACAGGAGGAGACAAGCTGAACACCATGACAACAGACACAGACCTTCAGAACAGAACAGGAAATCCAGAACACGAGCCCTCAAAGTAAAACAGGAAACACAGACTGATTTACAACACAACACGGGGACATGAACAGAACACCAAGGACAGACACAGGTAGGGCTGACAATACACCAAACTACAGGTTCAACCCTAAACTAATACAAATCAGAATAAACACAAAACGCTGGGTCAACGACCCAGGACCATGACAGTTACAAAGAAAAGAAAAGTCACCGGGCCACCGAGCAAATGCCTGGTATGCCCGATGGCCAGTCCAGCTATGGTCGTGCCATCAGTTAACCCTTCTGATGGCACGACAGCAACCCTAGGGTTGCTGACGCCTGCTCTATAACAACAACACCATTGCACTAGTCTTAAATATTATTAAGACTAGTGCAACTATTAAACAACCTATCCTTCATCTCCCCTAGCTATCTTGCCGACCTTCTTAGCTTGTATACTCGTAGTCGAGCCTTAAGATCATCTGGTCAACTACTCTTGGTCCAACCTAGGTCCTGCCTGAAGACAGGGGCGATCGTGCTTTTGTCTCAGCTGCACCGAACCTCTGGAATAGTCTTCCTGTTACTATTCGTGCCTCGGACTCTACTCAATCTTTCAAAACATGGTTGAAAACGTAATATTTTATATTTTGAATTGACCCTATCTCTGAACTGAGGCCCGATATCTGTTTTATTTAGCCCACACTCCTGGTTTAATTAGTGTTTCCCATCTGTTAGTATTTGTACTGGTGCTTGTTTTTGTACTTTGTTAATGTTTTATATCAATGACTTATTGCATTATTGTGAAGCACTTTGGTCTACCTTTGGTTTTAAATGTGCTATATAAATAAAATTGTATTGTGTATATTATATTAAGAAACTGAAATACAACATGATTGTTACATCCTGGGAGGCTGTGGGAGTGTGTGGGCGTGGTGTTGTCTTCTCTCTCTCCTCCTCCTTCGTTCTGGCCCCTCCCCTTGTCTCTCTCTGCCCCTGCCCTCTCCTTTAGGTCACACCTGCTGCTCATCTGCTCTCGTTACAACCAATTACCCTCAGGGGTGATATAAGCTGGAGAAGAGCAGTGTGGAAGAGGAAGGAGAGGTGGTTTTCCTCTGTGCTGGTCAGAGTGTGCTACTGGCTTAGGTGTGGAACAGCCTGCTGCGTGTGACCAGCCTTCTGGTGTGTGGCTCTGGTGTGTGAGTAGTGCTTAACTGAGCAGTGATTGCCCATGAGTGACGGCGGCCTTCATTAGTTTGTGTGGCCTGCCCGGATATTGTTTGTTAGCAGCGTTGCTGTCTCTTTCTGTTGAAGCCTTATTGTTGCTTTCTTTGTTGAAGTGGTCATTACCACTTTGGGTTGACCTCCCTGATTTCTCATTAAAGCAGCGGTGCTGTCTCCTTTTGTTGTTGCCATTTATATGATTATTGAGGTGTTTGCCTACAATAAAGATCTATTTTATGTTAAATACCTCTGCCTGGCGTTCTTTTCATTCCACCTGGATCTAACTGTTACTGTCCCCCACCCTCATCGCCTAGACTTTTAAGTGGGGACGTAACAAAGTGGGGGCTGTAATCAACCCAATTCCAATGAAAGGAATTGGGTTGATTACAAGTGTGAACAGGTGTTTGTGTGTTGTGTGAAGGTCATTTGGCTAGCTGCTGCTCTCCCCGGCTAGCACAGGGGAGTGTCTAGCTGAGCATTTGCTCTTCCTTCGGACACTCGTTTTTTGTTTTGCCTTTTTTATTTTCGGAGCAAACCCGGGTGGGGATTAATTCTCTGTTGGGGGTAGGCTTGTCGGTGCCTGTGGCACTTGATGATTTGCCTTTAAAGTGGCCTCGAGCCTGGTACGCTCCAGAAGCTAGGACAGGCTAGAGTCTGAGTAGGCAGGACTGGGGGGAGTGTGGGTAGAATTTTTTAATTAATGGTTGACTTGACACAACACATTTTTATTTCGCCTGTGTGTAGTTCTGTAGTGAAGGCGTTGTGTGTAGCCCTTTAGTGGTTTGCTTGTGTTTTGCAGGCCATTTTGAGTTTTCATGGCCACTTTTGATATTGCTGGGTTTACGGCAGAGCTGTTGCTTGCCCTGCTGGATGTTTGTAGGAAGAGGGATCTGCATGAGCTGGCTACATATTACGGGATCAGTGTCTCCACTGGTCTACGCAAAGCCGAGCTGAAAGCCGCTCTGGTGTCCGGGTTGTTGGAGAAGAGGGTGGTTGTAATGCAAGAACCCCCGAGCACACCCGGTCCGGCTGGACCAAGTGCGGCGCCTCACGTTCCAGGCCAGGTTGTAGAACCATCAGTGTCTACACCTATGGACCAGGGGTTGCCCGAGGGGGGGCTAGTGACGCTGCCCCGTTTTGATCCACTCTCCACCCAGTCATCAGAGGGTTCTAAGCAGGATGCTAGGCTCAAAATCCGTCTGGCTCGTCTCCAGCTGGAGAAGGAGCAGCGTGAGAGAGAGTTCCAGCTGAAGAGGGAGGTAGAGCTTAGGCGTTTGGACGCAGAACTGGCTAGGGCTAGAGAGGTTGAGCTGATGAAAGTGGAGGCGGAGACGAAGGTCAAGCTGCGACAGCTGGAACTCCAGCAGGCCTCCACCCCTCCTGTGGTGGCTTCGCTGTCACATACAGATGTTCAGTTTGATGTAGGAAGGAATAGTCGTCTGGTCCCTGCATTTCGTGACACTGAGGTGGAGATTTATTTTGAATCGTTTGAGCGGATAGCGACAGCCTTGCGTTGGCCGCGGGATGCGTGGGCCATCCTGCTACAGTGCAAGCTGGTGGGCAAGGCACAGGAAGTTTGTTCCTCGTTGTCCGCTGAATGCAGCTTGGACTACGACAAACTGAAAAGTGCAATCCCGTTAGCCTATGAGCTAGTCCCCGAGGCTTACAGGCAGCGATTTCGGGGGCTGAAAAAGGTGCAGGGTCAATCCTTCCTGGATTTCGCAAGAGAAAAGAGTGTCCTCTTTGATCGGTGGTGTATGGCCTGTAAAGCTGCAGACCTAGCTTTGGTACGGGAATTAATTCTCATTGAGGAATTTTAAAACTGCGTCACCGAGCGGATGGCGGTATATCTGAACGAGCAGAAGGTCTCTACGTTGCAGCAGACCGCAACCCTGGCTGACGAGTTTGCACTCGTCCATAAAACCAGTGTTGTTAAGCATGAGCGACGCGACATACTAGCAAAGGCTAGCGGTGCTAGTGGTGAGCAAGACACAAGGAGAGAGGTGCCTGTGCCTTGTCCCAGGTCAGACCGGAAATGTTTCTACTGTTTTAAATCCGGCCATTTAATAGCCGACTGCGAGGCCTACAGGCGGAGACAGCCAGTTTCAACACCACGTAAACCAAAAGGGATAGGGCTGATTAAAAACGCTTCTCCTGGTAGCAGACCACTTAGCACTGAAACGCCTGACGAATGTTTTAAACCTTTCATTTTCAAAGGAGCGGTGTCACTCTCTGGTAAGCCTGGAGATGGGCGTACTGTGACCATTTTACGTGACACAGGTGGTTCACAGTCCCTCATACTGGCTAGTGCACTTGCCTTTGATGAAAAGACCGCCAGCGGCACTGACGTTATTGTTAGGGGCGTTGGAATGACTTATGTGCCAGCCCCCCTCCATCGAATTTGGGTGCAGAGTGACCTAATAAGTGGTGCTTTTCCTGTAGCTGTGTGTCCTTGCTTCCCGATTGATGGTGTAGACTTCATAATGGGCAATGACATTGCAGGCGGGAAGGTTTATCCTACCCCAGAGGTCATAAAGACCCCTGACCCAAGCCCCTTGCCAGATGTTTTAAACCGGCAGCACCCGGATGTATTTCCCGTAGGTGTTCTTACCCGGTCACAGGCCCATCGGCAGGGAGAAGTGGTTGACTTGTCAGGGTCAGTGGTCGGCTCTATGCTGGAGATGGATGTGATGCCCTCGGAGGGGGAGGTGGGTCCTGATGCCAAGGAACTGGCTCAAGAAGTGGCTGAGCCTGCTCCTGAACCCGCAGCCCCCCCTCTCCTCACACGGGAGGCCCTTATTATCGCTCAGAAAGCAGACCCATCGTTAACCAAATGTTTTGCTGCCGTAGATGAGAGTGATCATCTGACAGGAGACAGGAAAAAGACATTTGTTGTATGTGATGGATTGCTAATGCGCAGGTGGACTTCAAAGCCAGGGGAGGACTGGAGTGTAGTCCAACAGATAGTGGTCCCGGCTAGTTTGCGTCAGCACGTGCTACAATTAGCCCATGACCATTCATGGTCAGGACATTTGGGGATAACTAAAACATATGACCGTATTCTGCAGCACTTCTTCTGGCCGGCGATGAAGGCAGATGTTGCGAAGTATTGTAATACTTGTCATACGTGTCAACTGGTGGGCAAACCAAACCAAACTGTGCCCCCCGCCCCACTATGTCCAATACCTGCTGTTGGTGAGCCATTCGAGCATGTTTTGGTCGATTGTGTTGGTCCGTTGCCAAGAACACGAGCAGGCAATCAGTTTTTGTTGACCATAATGTGTTTGTCCACAAGGTTCCCCGAAGCAATTCCTCTGCGGAGGGTCACCACTGCAAACATTACTAAGGCGCTAATCAAGTTTTTCACCACCTTTGGTCTTCCAAAAACAGTGCAAACAGACCAGGGAACTAATTTCTTATCTCGAGCATTTAAACAGACTTTAGCTTCCCTGGGCGTCTCTCATTCTGTGTCTAGTGCTTATCACCCAGAGTCGCAAGGTGCACTTGAGCGTTGGCACCAAACACTTAAGGCCATGCTAAAAAAGTACTGCCATGACACGGGCAGAAGCTGGGATGAGGGTGTCCCCTTTGTACTGTTCGCAATACGCAATGTTAAGCAGGAGTCCTTAGGGTTCAGCCCAGCTACACTTGTGTTTGGCCGCGAGGTGCGGGGCCCGCTAAAGATGTTGAAAGAGAGGTTCCTTAGTGGGGGTGTTCCAAAAACTAACGTGGCAGATTTTGTGAAAACATGTAAGGATTGTTGGCAACGTGCTACCTCATTAGCAAAAGAGGCCCTGTGTACTGCCCAGGCGTGCATGAAGACGTGGCATGACAGAAAGGCTGTGAAAAGGCATTTTCAGGCTGGGGACAAGGTCTTAGTGTTGCTACCGGTGCCTGGTTCTGCTCTTACGGCCCGTTTTGCGGGACCGTATGTCATAGTGAGGAAAGTGTCTGAGACAGATTATGTTCTCAGTACCCCAGAGCGTAGGAGGAAAACACGCCTGTGCCACATCAACATGTTAAAACCCTACCATGGTAGGGAAACCCATGAGACTGTTGACAGTGCGACAACCTCCAGCTCTGTCTCCGCCACCGTGCTGAGTGTAGAGGCCAGTGCTGATGACGATCTGCATATACTTTCTGAGGGACAACAGTGTGGACGGTTGGCGAATTCAGCTTACTTAGCCGAAGTAACGGCCCACTTGTCTCATCTGTCCCCTTCACAATGCGAAGATGTGCTTAATCTATTGCACTCCTACCCCTCTCTCTTTGGTGATGTGCCCTCGCGTACTAATGTTTGTGAACATGATATCGATGTTGGTGACGCAACCCCAATCAAACAGCACGCGTACCGCTGCCCTATGGGAAAGCGCGAGGTGATGAGGAAGGAGGTCAGTTATCTAGTGGAGAATGGTTTGGCGAAACAGAGTCACAGCCCTTGGAGCTCTCCATGTTTACTTACGCCCAAGTCTGATGGCACCCCACGTTTCTGCACAGACTACCGTAAGGTAAATGCAGTGACTGTCGCCGATTCTTTTCCACTTCCTCGTATGGAGGACTGCTTTGATAACATAGGTCCTGCCACATTTATTTCCAAACTGGACCTTCTTAAAGGATATTGGCAGGTGCCTTTGACCCCCAGAGCCTCTGACATTTCTGCATTTGTCACACCCGACCATTTCATGCAGTACACCGTGATGGCATTTGGCATGGAAAACGCTCCGGCCACATTTCAGCGGTTGATGCAGCTGGTTGTAGGAGATGTGCCTCAATGTAATGTGTACTTGGATGATGTAGTGATATACACAGCCACGTGGGAAGAGCATGTGGCCATCCTACGATCAGTATTTCAGCGACTGGCTGACGCCTCGTTGACTCTAAATCTCGCTAAGTGCGAGTTCGCCAAAGCGACAGTCATGTACCTGGGGAAACAGGTGGGTTTCGGGCGGGTACGCCCAGTGGAGGCAAAAGTCGAGGCTATCCTCAGCTACCCGGCCCCAGCCACTAGGCGGGAGTTAAAACGGTTCCTGGGCATGACTGGATACTACCGCTGTTTTTGCAAGAACTTTGCGGTAGTTGTGGCCCCTTTGACAAGGCTATGTAGCCCCAAAGTCCCTTTTGAGTGGTCAGGGGAATGCCAGCACGCATTCGAGTCTGCAAAATCCCTCCTTTGCAGCTGCCCCTAACTTCTCTCAGCCTTTCAAGCTGGAAGTCGACGCCAGTGCCACCGGAGCTGGTGCGGTGCTGTTACAAGACGACGCAGAGGGTGTGTGTCACCCAGTCTGCTACTACTCTGTAAAGTACAAGCGCCATCAGCTAAACTATTCCACCATAGAGAAAGAGGCTCTAGCGATGCTGATGGCCTTGCAGCACTTCACTGTGTATGTGGGCTCTAGCTCCTTTCCGGTAACGGTGTATACAGATCACAACCCCCTCACTTTCCTCCAGCGCATGTACAACCACAACCAACGACTAATGCGCTGGGCTTTGCTGGTGCAGGATTATGATCTGGTTATCCAGCACAAGAAAGGGACGGAAAATCTGGTGGCTGATGCACTCTCACGCAGTGCATAGTGATGAGTTTCTTCTGTGTTTTGTATAGTGTGGATTTAGGGTGGGGGGAATGTTACATCCTGGGAGGCTGTGGGAGTGTGTGGGCGTGGTGTTGTCTTCTCTCCCTCCTCCTCCTTTGTTCTGGCCCCTCCCCTTGTCTCTCTCTGCCCCTGCCCTCTCCTTTAGGTCACACCTGCTGCTCATCTGCTCTCGTTACAACCAATTACCCTCAGGGGTGATATAAGCTGGAGAAGAGCAGTGTGGAAGAGGAAGGAGAGGTGGTTTTCCTCTGTGCTGGTCAGAGTGTGCTACTGGCTTAGGTGTGGAACAGCCTGCTGCGTGTGACCAGCCTTCTGGTGTGTGGCTCTGGTGTGTGAGTAGTGCTTAACTGAGCAGTGATTGCCCATGAGTGACGGCGGCCTTCATTAGTTTGTGTGGCCTGCCCGGATATTGTTTGTTAGCAGCGTTGCTGTCTCTTTCTGTTGAAGCCTTATTGTTGCTTTCTTTGTTGAAGTGGTCATTACCACTTTGGGTTGACCTCCCTGATTTCTCATTAAAGCAGCGGTGCTGTCTCCTTTTGTTGTTGCCATTTATATGATTATTGAGGTGTTTGCCTACAATAAAGATCTATTTTATGTTAAATACCTCTGCCTGGCGTTCTTTTCATTCCATCTGGATCTAACTGTTACTGTCCCCCACCCTCATCGCCTAGACTTTTAAGTGGGGACGTAACAATGATGAAAAATCTTTTTCTATACCAGTCAAAAATTTGGACACAACTTCTTATTTCATATTTTTCCTGTACTACTTTCTACATAATGGATACATCAAATATATGAAGAAAGATATATGGAATTATGTAGCGAAGAAAAAAATTGATAAATAAACATATCTTACATTTTAGATTCCTGAAAGCCACCCTTTGCTTTGTTGACAGTGCTGCAAACCTTCTCTCAGTAAGCTGCATGATGTAGTCACTAGGGGTGCAACGATACACAAAATTCACGGTTCGGTTCGGTTCGATACTTTGGTGTCACGGTTCGATATTTTTTCGATACAAAAAAAATGTTCATGCCTTTTTTATTTGTCATTTATTAAAATTATAAATATATATTTTAACTCAAAAGTACAGTTTTTAAATTTAACCCTAACCCTTGTGCGCGTTTTTTATTTTGACAGCGAATGCGCACCTGCGGACCACTTATGTGCAGCCCTGGTTATTTAGCTCGTCATATTGCAGCCACAGAAATTCTTTTGTCCATGAAACCATGAAGCTGCACTTTCTTTTTGCCTTATAGTCTGATTTGTCATAACTTCTCCGTTTTGTGGTAAGCTTTTCTTTGGCTGTCACTTCTTCACCCTGACCTGTCTTATTTGGCTCAGAAGAAATGAAATATATATATCCTCAACCTCTCACATGTTTAAGCTTGCTGCGGGAGATTTCACTTGTCATGTTTGCATAGTGAGCTAACGATTAATAAGACGATGTCAGAGGAATTGGTGCACAAATTTTCATCACTCACAGATCAGTGCTGTCGCTCTCTATACACAGTTCGCGCGATTGCAAAGTGAAAGCAAAAAAACAAGCGCAAATTCAAACGCGATTTCAATATGTCACATATTGACAGTGGCTCACCGATGCCAATGACATAATTACCCAGCTACATTTCTGAAAGAATGCAAAAGCATTGACATATATTTTTCTTCCTACAATAGCCCGACGGGCAGGGAAGAGATAGATTTTGGTAGCCCGACTGAAAAAAATCGCTAGCCCCAGGACGTCGGGCTAGTGATATTGCAAGCCCTGTATCTGATTGAGGAATCACTCATCTTTGGAAAAGAGAGTTTATTACAGAGAAATGTCTCTTTCCAAAATAAAAGCTATACTATCCGCTTCTTCTGGGCTATATTCTCAGCAGCATAAGGAGAATCACGTGCTAACAGCTGTCTAAATGACTCGGCTAAAGTTAGTAGCATGCTTGTTGTTTTTGTCTTTGCACTAGGATGATGTCGGCGTAAATGTGCAGTCATATTCGTTGTGTTCCCACTAGTGATTTCAGGTTAATCTCGTTGAAATGACCTTAACGCCACAACACGGCAAATCTCCGTTAACGAGCTACCGCCGATCGCCCCGTGCATGGGGCTAGACGGCCAACACGTTAACACACTAGCTCCCACCCATGTAATTGAGCATTGCACGGCACATCCAACATACTCTTTTACTTTAGTCCATGACTCGCTTACCTTCAGGGTCATACGTCACATGAAAACCAAAATAATTCCAAACGCCAGATCTGGAGAGCTTAACTTCTGTCTTGCTAGCTTGCCCTGCGCTCTTCCTTCTGACTATGCTGTCTGTGTTGAGCACTCAGTGGATCTGCGCTCGACAGTGCAGCCTAGGCGGAGTAGTCGAACGCAGATTCACTGAGCGCTCAACACAGACAGCATCGTCAGAAGGAAAGTTGATAAAATAAATTACAAATGTTGTATTGTTCGATACATATGCGTACCGAACCGAAAGCACTGTATCGAACGGTTCAATATCGATACGAATATTGTTGCACCCCTAGTAGTCACCTGAAATGGTTTTCACTTCCCAGGTGTGCCTTGTCAGGGTTCATTTATGGAATTTCTTGCCTTCCTAATGGGGTTGAGACCATCAGTTGTGTTGTGCAGAAGTCAGGTTGGTACACAGCTGACAGTGTAGAAAATTGCTAAAACTTTGAATGTGTCTCCAAGTGCTGTTGCAAAAACCATCAAGCGCTATGATGAAATTGGCTCACATGAGGACCGCAACAATCAGAAGAGATTTATTTGGGCCAAGAAACACAAGGAATAGACATTAGTGTCATGGTCCGGGTGAGTGCTGGGTTTTCCTGCGTGCCAGTAAATCCATCACTGGGCAGAGTCACCACACCCCCTCGTTTGTGGCACCTGTGTGTAATTTTCTGGGAGGCTCTTAAGACCAGCGTTCTCAAACATTCCTCGCCGGAATGTCAGCTAACACACCTTCACAGTGGATTTGATCTTGCTGCCTGTAACCACTCAACTCCCCGTCGCTGGCCTGCTACTATTCTCGGTGCTATTCACCTGCCTGCCTCCCTGCCCTACACTTCAGAGTGAGTGTACACGAACTGGTTTAGCCTCACTTGGACCACTAATCCCCTCCTAGCCTCGCCATCAACCCAGACAAGTAAGACTATGTACTTTGTTGCCACCACTTCTTGCACTGCTGCGTGGGGCGCACATTGACTCTACACTCCTTTCATTACAGTGACTCAGAGAAACCCTGTGACCCGTTACCTTGTATGCCTGCTCCGGAAAATCCCAAATAACGTGCCCAGCCCAATAAAGAGACTATTTCCTTTTGGCTTTGCTGCTGCGCACGCAGTGTGTTTATTGGTTTAACAATTATTTTGGAGATGGTCTAGCCAACACTTGTTTACTTTCTCAGCATTCCTGGTAACAGCTTATCTGCTAGCCCTTGCTAATCACAGTGTGTTTGTAGCTACAGATTCTTAGTACCATAATCAGAAACTTTATGTTAGTAGGTAGCCAATGTTCAGAGGTCTATGTTTTCCCTCTCGCCCTTAGTTCACGTATAGCATTTTTTGTTTCTTTTACCTCCTTCATGGTGTGCCATTTTTTGAGTGCCAAATAAATTGTTTGTTTGCACTATACCTCCGAGCCTCCGTGTGGTGTCTGCATTTGAGTCCACTTACCTGTGTCTGGGTCGTGACAGTTAGACCAGTGGAAATTTGTGCTGTGGTCTAAATTTGAGATCTTTGGTTTCACCCGCAGTGTCTTTGTGAAACAGAAAAGGTGAATGGATGGTCTCATGGTTCGCACTGTGAAGCATGGAGAAGGTGTGATGGTGCGGAGGTGCTGTTGGAGCTTAGACAGTTCAGGCCAATATTTTACTCATTTACGTCAGGCCATATTTAAGTATTTGTCATGATCTTTGAGTGTTATAATCTTGATCATTTTTTGTTATAATGTAATATGCTGTGCTCCATAAATTAAAAGTGCCTTGTTAGTCTTTTGTGTTGTTGTAAAGTGTTGATAGATGTCGTAAAGGGGGTGTGTATTTTGCCTGCATGTGGGGGGGGAGGAAAGGTTAGGCAAGTAAGCAGGACGTGGAGCAACAGTTTTCTGACCATCGCCGTTTAATGTTGTTTTTGTTGTAACATAAAGGGAATGTATACGGAGCTCCCACCAGAGGCATTTGTTTGTATTTTTCGGTTTGTATGGAGAATAAATGTTTTGCCCATTTTACCTTCGCCTCATTTTGCTACTGAAAGGCATATAAGCGATTCAATATGTCTGTGAAGGTTCTCAGTCATCCAGGTCATCGTAGTCAAAGGAGCTTGCAAAGAAAAGCGTCTGGACTTCTTTAAGTTGCTTGAAGACGTTTCACCTCTCATCCAAGAAGCTTCTCGGATGAGAGGTGAAACGTCTTCAAGCAACTTAAAGAAGTCCAGACGCTTTTCTTTGCAAGCTCCTTTGACTAAGCGATTCAAGAAAAGCACGAGTCAGAACCTTTACGTCCTGCACAAGCGGTAAAAAGGGACCAAAGGTTGCCGCTATAGGTGCTTTGCTGGTTAAATTATTGGGAATTTATTCAAAACTGAAGTCACACTGAACTAGCATCGCTACCACAGCATCCCACATCGATATGCCATCCCATCTGGTTTGCATTTAGTTGGATAATCATTTAATTGTTGGATCATCCAGTTGAAAACTGGACCTCCAGGCCTCCAGGCTATGCAACCAAGAAGGAGAGTGATGGAGTGCTAAGCCAGATGGCCTGGCCTCCACAGTCACCTGACCTTAACCCAATCAAGATGGTTTGGGATGAGATGGAATGCAGAGTGAAGGCAAAAGGGCCAACAAGTGCTCAGCATCTCTGGGAACTCTTTTAAGACTGTTGGAAAACTATTACAGGTGACGACCTCAAGAAGCTCATCAAGAGAATGCCAAGAGTATGAAAAGCAGTAATCAAAGGTGTGGCTATTTTGACAAATGTTTTGATTTATTTACCACTTTTTTGTTCACTACAATTCCATATGTGTTCCTTCATAGTTTTGATGCATTGACTGAGAATCTACAATGTAAATTGCACAGGGTTAACACAAAGAGCCAGAAAATGATTTATACTCATGGTTTGGCAATGAAGCTAACACATGCATGTCTTTGGAACATCGGAGGATAGTCAAAGAGACAGTGAGAAACCACACAAACACAGGGCGATGTATTCCTCATTTATCTGGACATAGGATCAGCAATAGGAGAATGGTAATGGAAATTCTGGTCTGTGGATCTATGTGAGATGGTTTTTTTTTTTTCAATGACAAACAAGTTTCCATATTTAAACAACAGTAAGGCATGGTGTAATTCTTACTCTAAACCAGAATGAAATGTGTCACACCAATGTGTCTGTAAACTCTTAGATCAAAATGTACTTCACCCAAATTTGATGCAAAAGAGCTCACTGCTTTGGAGCAGTAGGTTCGGCTACGTACAGGAGAGGCAAACTGAATGAGACTCAGGCAACTGTGAGTTTTGAAAATGCCGGCTCACTTGGCATCTTTCTTGGCCTTAAGACAACAATTCTGATGGCTAAAGATCCAAACGGGACACAAAAAAGAAAAAAAAGAAAAGAAAAAGAAAATGCCGGCTCATGTATTTTTACTCATTCAGAAAAGAAAAAAGAGAAAATTAACAACAAAAATACAAAAACATTTCAAATAAATGTATCCCTTTTTTGTACCAGTTTTTCCTCAATGACAACCATGTGGTACAATCACAGTAATCACTTAAAAAAACCTTACCTGGGTGCACCCTTCTAAATGTAAAATCAGAGTTCAAGTTTACAGACACTGTAACCTCCTATAGCCACTTCTGCGAGGACAGCATTGTGCCATCACGCACCAGGGTGAGTTATAACAATGACAAACCCTGGTTTACTCCTAAACTCAAAGAGCTGTGGCTGGAAAAGAGAAAGGCGTTCAGAAGCAGAGACAGGGACTGCTACAGAGAGGCCAAGTACAGGTTCACTAAAGAAGTGGACATTGCTAAACATCAGCACTCTGAGAAGATGCAGCAGCAGATTTCAGAGAATGACTCGGCCTCTGTGGGGAAAAGTTTTAGGAATATCACCAACTACAAGCCTAAAACCCCCCACTCCACTGATGACGTGCTCTTGGCCAACACCCTTAACGACTTTTACTGCCGTTTTGACGAGCCATCAAGCAGCCTTCACACCTCCACCAGCCCCAACAGGTCTGTAGACGATGCTATCAACATGGCTCTACACTTCATCCTGCAGCATCTGGACTCCCCAGGAACCTATGCCAGGATCCTGTTTGTGGACTTCAGCTCTGCCTTCAACACCATCCTTCCAGACCATCTCCAAGGCAAGCTTTCCCAGATGAATGTGCCTGATCCCATCTGCTGGTGGATCACTGACTTCCTGACGGACAGGAAGCAGCATGTGAGGCTGGGAAAGAACGTCTCGGACTCCCGGACCATCAGCATGGGCTCCCCTCAGGGCTGTGTTCTTTCTCCTCTGCTCTTCTCCCTGTACACTAACTGCTGCACCTCCACCCACCAGTCTGTCTAGCTAATCAAGTTTGCAGATGACACCACCGTTATTGGACTCATCTCGGACAGGGATGAGTCTGCCTACAGGAGGGAGGTTGAACATCTGGTGTCCTGGTGCAGCCACAACAACTTGGTGCTGAATGCCCAGAAGACAGTGGAGATTATTGTGAACTTCAGGAAGCACACAGCCCCACTCCCCCCCATCATCCTGACTGACACCCTCATCACCACTGTGGACTCATTCCGCTTCCTGGGTACCACTATCACCCAGGACCTGAAGTGGGAGCCCACCATCACCTCCGTCATAAAGAAAGCCTAGCAGAGGATGTACTTCCTGAGGCAGCTGAAGAAATTCAACCTGCCAACACGGACGATGATGCAATTCTACACTGCAATCATCGAGTCCATCCTCACCTCCTCCATCACCGTGTGGTATGCTGGAGCCACTATCAGGGACAAACAGAGACTGCAGTGTGTTGTGCACTCTGCTGAGAAGGTGATTGGCTGCAGACTCCCATCTCTGCAGGACCTGTACACCTCCAGGACACTGGGGCGTGCAGCTCGGATCACAGCTGACCCTTCTCACCCTGGACACAGTCTGTTTGACCTGCTCCCCTCAGGCAGGAAGCTCCGGTCCATTCGCACCAGAACCTCTTGCCATAAGAACAGTTACTTCCTCTCTGCTGTTGGACTCATGAACAATAACCATATGACTGTTCACACCACTAACACATGACCCTACACTGTGTTCACTGCATCATTCCGTCTTTGCACTGATCACCACCTGCATTCATGTATATATCTATCTACTCAGCACTTTTAATTTTAATTTTTATGTTTATTTAAGCATTGTCTGACAGTATGTTTTGCACTAAGTACTGCAGCAATTTTCTAATGTTGTAAACCTGCTCAACATTTGGCAAACAAACCCTTTCTGATTCTGATTCAAGATAAACCACAATTTCAATTACCAGAATCCGAATGGCAACATTCATCTGCAATTTCATATACTTTGTTAGCTGATTGCAACAACCATTGAGTTGGAAAAATATATTCAACCGCCCACACCCACTTCCTTTCTTGTTCGTGGGGATGTATAGAGTCCGTGAAAAGTCCTTAAAATAAACCGTCCGTAAGTCCAGGGGGATGTGTGTGAAGAAGGGGAACAGTAAGTTCAAAGTGGCGTGGTGTGATTTTTTTTTTGTTGCAGCTGGCCTACCACACTCTGTCAATTGGTCCGTCAATGGGATTGGCTCGCCATCGATTACAGGATCCGTTGCAATGCATCGAAAGGAAGAACACAAAGGAAAAAAAACCCCTGACCTGTCAACGACAGCGTTATAGGACATATTAAGTTCCCATGTAATGTTGGGATTAAATAATTTGCAGTGCCTCAATAATATTATGCTTTTCATTAATAATAAGTGTTATAAAGTTATATAGTGTAGTATTAAGTGGACACAGCCCTGAAAAATAAAGGCATGAGACCAAGTGTCCTTGGGGAGTAGAAAGCTGCAGACTCTCGCTCACGCTTGCCTAGGAAAATGTAAATGAGAGGGGACCGGCGCTAGTGGAAAGTTACTGAGACACTGTTGTTTAGACTAGAATGAGAGAGATTCTGCAATAAAACTGTTAGGGGCACACCACCATTTTGAGATCTGTGGCAGCGTGTCATGCAGGACGCATCTCCCTTCTAGAAGTAATAAAGTGTTAACTGGTCTACTGAGCAGTGTTTTGTCTTCCATTGGATGCCTCTGAGGAATCAAAAGAACTCGGTGAAGTGTTGATATTTAGACCTTAAATCTTAAGGCCAATAATCACAATTCACAATTTGCTATTACCTAAGATGTACTATTTGTAACGTTACCCATGTTACAAATTGAAAATAAACAGTAAAACACATATTAATCTGTGCATCAGTTTCAAATGCGTGAATCTCCGTCTATTTTTCCTCGCTAGCGTGCTCATGGAGGATTTGCGAGAGAGGAGGAAAAGCCTGTGCTCTCTCAGACGGAGATGCCGGGTGGGGCACTGCACCACGTTGCAGCAGCTCATTGGCTTAGAGCAACTCACATTTACTTCAGAACAGCTAACTCTTTCACTGCTGAACCTATGGCTTATTCACTATAAACCGAGTATAACTGCTAAGATTAATAGTCCTTTTTTTCATTTTGGTACATTTTATCCAAGCCATACTTAAATATGGGTTATACCCTCCCCACTTTGATGGTATGCACGTCCCTGTGCATCTAAATAGCTAAGCTGCATAGAGCTTGAAATGGCTTTGTTTGGGCTATTGAGTACTGCATTAACAACATACAGTAAGGGGTTACCTAATTTTGAATACTGCAACCTTTCTGGTCTCTGATGTGATCTTTGAGATCGGCGAAGAACGCCATGACTTTCCCGAGAGCTATTTTGTGAACCAGGTAAACTAGGCTGCTCATTTATAATTGCTTCTTGTTCATTGAGACGCTCTAGCATTGTTTCATTTTCACTGGGCATGATTTGTTCACTAGTTTGCTGGGTTTTCTCCACGGGATCATCAACTTGAATGTTGGTTTCCAGCAAACTGGACTTAGGTATGTTTGCACGCTCGGGTAAGTTCTCAGTTTCCTTAATTTCCCCTGTTTGTTTGTCTCTGTCCGTGAGATTGTCACATTTGGTGGAATTGTCATGTCCGGTGGAATTGTCATGTTCGGTTAGATTGTCTTGTTCAATTGGGCTGACACGTTTGGTTTCATCATAAGCTGAAAACGGTCTTTGTACACTTTCAGTACGGGGCACAGCAAAAGCTGGTGACATTTTAGGTGGCTTGGCAGAAAAGGACATGGGTATCCAGGTAGGTATTGGTAAGTACTCAGACTCTGAGTCACCATCCTCCTGAACAACCCTTGTGTTCCGCCGAGCATGGGGCTTTCGGGAACTGTTTTCTGTTGACTCTGTGATAGGTATGAAACTACAGGGGAGGAGCAAGTCTCTGTGTAATGTTCAGACTGGTCTTTCTTTCGCTTCTGGTTTAACTGTATAGACTGGTAGTTCACCTGCTTTTCTCAGAACCAAATAAACATCATCCTTCCATCTGTTTGCCAACTTATCCCCCCCGCCTACTTCCTCAAAGTTTTCAGGAACAGCAGTAGTATGTAGGGCTAAAGACTCAACTAAGTGACTCTGGATCCAGGTCTAGAGAATTAACTGAGTGTCTTTCACAGATGGTCTGTCCGACCCCTCTAGGGACTGTTTCTATGTCATCGCTGCTAAGGTGAATGAGAGCGAATTGCTTGATCCTTTCACTTTCCTTCATCACCTGGACTACAATGAGAGCGATGAGACAGCGCATCCACATCTATGCTTTGTTTACCAGCCCTGTACTGAAGTTGGAATGAAAAAGTGGACAAGGCTGAGAGCCAACGGTAACTCGTCACGTCCAGTTTTGCAGATGTTAGAATGTACAGTATGTTAATGGATTACTGTCTGTCACTACTGTGAATTCTGTACCATAAAGGTAGTCTGAGAACTTTTCAGTGACAGCCAAGAATTCTAGCTTGTGGACCGGATATCTCATATCACTTTTTGAAAGTCCTCTGCGAGCAAACGCTATGACCCTCAACTGCCCATCCTGAAGTTGGTACAGAGCGGCACCAAGGCCAATGGTACTAGCATCCGTGTGGAGGATATACAGGAGTTTGGGGTCTGCAAAACCCAACACTGGGGCTGAGGTCAGCTTACCAATGATCTGTTCAAACACTTCTTGACATTTTTGAGTCTCTGTATCTGTTTCAACCCTGCGCTCTGAAACTATGTGGGTGAGATATTTAACAGAGTTGTGGAAAAATTTACATTTCTCGGGTGCCAGATTCAACCCAAACTCTTTCAATCTCAACAGGACTTTCTTCAGGCGCTGCTCATGCTCTTCAAGGGATGATGAGAAAATAATGAGATCGTCAATAAAGACAAGGACCTTAAGATTCATCGGACCCATTCACTGATCCGTGAGCCTTTGAAATGTGGAGGGTGCATTGGTGACAAGGCTTTCTGCTTGTCTGACTCTGACATCTCAATCTGACAGTATCCCAACTTGAGATCCAAGACTGAGAACCATTTTGACCCTGCCAGAGCGGAAAATGCTTCCTCCAGATTTGGGAGTGCGTACGCACCTTTTGGTTTGAGGTTTAACCTCCTGTAATCGATGCACAAGCGAACAGAACCATCTTTTTTCCTGACAACTACGATCGGGGAGGTGAATGGGGATTCAGATTCCTGTATTACTCCTGCATCGAGTAGTTCCTGGAGGTGTTTCCTCACAGCTTCCACATCATGTGGGTGTATTGGTCGGGGTCTGGATTTAAATGGGGTTTCATCACTGAGCTTGATATGGTGCAGTACTTTTTTTGTGTGTCCAAAATCTAACTCATGCTGCGAAAACACTTCGGGCATAGAATTTAGCATTTTTGATGCAAGATCTTTCCATCCAGCAGGTAAGTCATTTCCAAAGTCAACACTGATCTTTTTAGATTGAGAAGGATCTTCTGACTGGTCTGAGGGGTTTGAGACCTCTGTTTGTTCTTTGTGTAGGGCTCTGGTATTAATGTTGGCTAGCACACGGCCTGAAGGGACAACTATGTCGGAATCAGTTTCATTTTTTATTACGACTGGCCCAGTCGTAATAAAACCTGCCAGCCAAGCAGCCCTTATACAGGGCTGCTTGGCTGGCAGGTTAACAAGACCAGTCAACACAAGCAGACCACTGGGCAAGGGAAAGGCTGATGACTGTTCGACAACTGCACATTTCTCATTGATGGAGTTGGGGATGTACACTGAGGCTTCCAAAACTGCCGTCTGCCGTGCTTCCATGATAGTTTGATGTTTACCTGTTAATTTTGCACACCCAAGACTGCAATTGTTAGCTGCTTCCTGGTGCATTCTGAGGATTTTAAGGAGTGCTCGGTAACCATAGGGGACTGGCTGAAAGTTTGCACTGGACTCATGAAGGTCAGTATAAAGGGCATCTAAATGTTTGTACCTATCAAAATCTGGTCTCGCGCCTCAGCTCGCAGAGGAGGAATAACTAATGCCAGGGTGTTAACATTAATGCCTGAACCCACAAAATCCTTAGGAAAAGTGATTGAGAGCTCTACATAACCTAAATAAGGGACAGATTGGCCATTTGCACCCTCTACATCCAGGAGATCACCCAGCAGGTTTATAGGCAAGTCTGAGAGGTGCTGCTCATAAAAACTCTGAGGTACTGTTGTCACTTGTGACCCTGTATCTAATAGACAGTTTGTTTCTTTGCCAGCAATGATGACAGTAGCAGAAGTTCTGGTTCCAACCAAACCCTTTGGGGGCTTACAGACTGTGTTTTTTACTGAGCTTTCTTTAAAAAGGCCCTTTGTGGTTTGGGACGAGAATTGTCTCCTGAAGCCCCTACTTGTTCCACACTGGAGGCTGGAATTAGTTTAAATTTGTGTGAAGTGTGTGAATGTGTGCGTGAATGGGTGGATGACTGGATATGTAAAGCACTTTGGGGTCCTTAGGGACTAGTAAAGCGCTATATAAATACAGGCCATTTACCATTTACCATAAATGGGGCTCGTCACTGGCCCCAGTTGAAGCTTCCCAACTGGCTTGTCTTTCTTTCAGTTGTTTTTTCTTTC
Organism: Aulonocara sp. 'chitande type north' Nkhata Bay; assembly: GCF_057382095.1. Classification (NCBI taxonomy): domain Eukaryota; kingdom Metazoa; phylum Chordata; class Actinopteri; order Cichliformes; family Cichlidae; genus Aulonocara; species Aulonocara sp. 'chitande type north' Nkhata Bay. The sequence goes on along the minus strand of NC_141358.1, from coordinate 30,416,666 downwards.
TGGCAACTAAGGACGGGTTTGGTTCGTTTTCACATGATGAGGCAATGTGTCCGTCCTCACCACAGTAAAAGCAGTACAGTGCAGTAGGGTGCGGTTTTGCATTGGTTTTAAACCTTCTTTTTCACGGGACAGGCCTCAACTTTGGCATTAATTGTCTTGCACTTTGACTTTGATTGCTTGGGCTGATTTTGTTTTTGGTTTTCCATTTTCCAACTGTTAAGTTGTGCAGTGTGCACTCAAATCAGCTAATTGTTTCTTTTACACATCAAAGTCTGATTCACTGCTACTTATTGTTTGTACATTTGACATGACCCATTGCTTTGGATTGTTGGGGCCAGGTTTGTTCTGACCAAGATGTTGTCTCATACTGCCGACTGGCGCTTGCTTCTTCTTCAGTGTGTAAAAGCAAGAGTAACTCAGAAAACGAAGGTGGACTCTCCTTTCTTTCTCCTAACTGGAGGTCACTGATGAGACTGTCCTCCCAACAGCCACGAAGGAACTGCTTTAACAACTGCTTGTGAAAATCTGACGCACTGACACCCCTGTGCCGCATAGCTTTTGTCAGACAAACATGTAATCTTTGCAAATAGGCTGATGGTCTTTCTCCTTTATTTTGAAGCGTGTTCATAAATCGCGCATAAAGCTCATCACCATCTTTGACAGCTCCAAATGCAGTCTAGTACTTTCAGGTACTCAGAGGGTTTAGCATCTAGGCCTAAATGCTTTGTGATATCTGGCAGCAAAAGGCTGTCAAATATTCTTTGTGTGCAGTTCAAGTCAGAAATGGCTGGGTCATTTATGAGAACTTCAATACTTGTGCGCCATGTATTGTAATCTGCTTCATTGTTTGGGTGGGGGATGCGCCCAGAGAAGGCTCTAAACCTACTTGGCATGGGCGAGTGTGAAGGCATTTCACTACTGCGCACTACATGTTCAACCACTACTTGCTGGACACTCTGTGGATTAAGCTCAAGTGTGGGATAGAGTTGTGTCGGCAAGTTAAGATCAATCAGGTTTTGGTTTAAGGTTGGGGTCGGAACCTTAGACTGTGAAGAAGTTCTCCTTAGAACCGAGAAGCTTCTTCAGTTCTACGGAGAAGAAGAAGCTTCTAGGATGAGGGGTGAAACGTCTTCGAGCAACTTAAAGAAGTCCAGACGCTTTTCTTTGCAAGCTCCTTTGACTACGATGACCTGGATGACTGAGAACCTTCACAGACGACTCTTTAACTACTATTTCCATTTTACCAGACTTCGGTTTTGATTGTTTCTTATTGTTGCAATATTTAATAAGATGAGTCTCATGCAGTTCCACAATATCTCCTGGCTGCTGGCTCACAAATTGCAACACCAATGTGTCTCTAAACTCTAAGATCAATAGTCTTTTTTTTTCTTCGTTTTGGTACATTTTATCCAAGCCATACTTAAATATGGGTTACAAATGCATTTGTATACAGCCCAAGGTTGAGCTGATACGCTCTCACTGGACTGTTTGATATTATGATGAGAATGAAGGTGTGATATTGATGTGACACAAGAAGCTAGTGAGGAGGTGGAAGGCGAGTGAAGTAAGGTGAAGAACTGTGTAGATGGTGCTAAACCCAAAGGGCATAGTATCAGTCCCACTGTTCGTGACATAAAAGGAAGTGGCAGAATGTATCCTGCATAACTTCAAGGTTTGAAGATGGACGACAAAGTAACATCCAAAATACATACAGTATGATAGGTTCTTCATACAGTCCAGTACAGAATCTGTTATCTACCTGAAAATGTAGGTCCACTCATAATTGTCAGCAGATGACCAGAAGCAACTCAGAGTTTTCACAGATAATGAAAATAGAGTGGTATTTGACCAGAAGCTTGATTTCAAATAACTGCAGGCGAACATATGATAAGCAAAATTGCAGTGACTGACTGAATGTGTAGGAAGGGTTTTATTTATTCTCTCTCTCTTTTTTTTAAAGGTTTTTTATTTTTTATCCCTATAAGGATAGGACGGGGATTAGAGAATGGGAAAAAATCCTTATTGTTCCATGTGGGATTTCCTGAGCATGAGCATCAGATGTTGACAAGCTGCATTTCTATTTTTTATTTATATTTTTTAGAAGTGATGGTGAATTTTGGACACAGTCATTGTTAAAAACTGAAAAAAGAAAAAGACAGACATATGGGGAGACTGATTAAAGGAATGAAAAATAGATCTGTCTTTAGAGGATGTGGAGTAGCAATGGCAGCTCTTCTTTCCAGAGTCCACTTCAAAATAATATACAGTCACACTGCAGTTGTGTGATAACAATAAAAGTAAGAAACAAAATGCAATAGTAAGCTGACGGCAGACACAAGAAAGCAACAAAGTCAAACTGGTGTGAGGAAATGTGGAGAATAGATACAGATGACATAAAAGAAGGAAAGCTCATCTCATTCCTGTCTGCAGATGTAAGATATATGACATTCAGGCTGGATTTCTGGCTAGCAGGGCGGAAAATTCCATCTGTGTCCACTGAGGTGCTATCAAAAAGCACAACTACGTTGTATCTCTCTCTCTCTCTCTCTCTCTCTCTCTCTCTCTCTCTCTCTCTCTATCTATCTATCTATCTATCTATCTATCTATCTATCTGTCTGTCTGTCTGTCTGTCTGTCTGTCTGTCTGTCTGTCTAGCTATCGTCTGTATCCAGTAAGGGTCCCTAATAGTGAAGCTATACCACATCTGGACGTTGATGGATTAAGAACGTCCGTGTGAGAAGTGGGCTACTGGAACAAGAAGGCACAAGTGGGAAAGAGATGAAAATAGTGTGCTGTTGGCAGCTGCTAGTTGATGACAGACACCCAGAATGGTCAGAAAGTCCTGATCCCCAAGGACCCCCATAAGGGACTGGCCCCATCCAACTACTGGCCAGTAACCTGCCTCAGTACCACATGGCTAAGATGAAGAGGCACATGGCTCAATACACGAGTGGGGCACAGAAAGAAATTGGCAAGAATACCAGAGGAACGAAACACCAGAGAAGAAGACAGAGAAGTCATCCAAGACTGCAAGACTAGGCTGACCAACCTGTGCACTACCTGGATTGACATCAAGAAGGCTTATAACTTGATGCCCCACACCTGGACCCTGGAATGTCTAGACCTATACAAGATCAACAGGACCCTAAGAGCCTTCATCAGGACCTTAATGGGGATGTGTCAAACAACACTGGAGGCTAACCACAAGTGACCATCAAGTGTGGGATATAACCAAGGAGATGCTTTGTCCACACTACCTTTCTGCATAGGCCAGAATCCTCTCAGGGAAATCACAAGACTGGGTGTCTGTGAAGGTTCTCAGTCATCCAGGTCATCGTAGTCAAAGGAGCTTGCAAAGAAAAGCATCTGGACTTCTTTAAGTTGCTTGAAGACGTTTCACCTCTCATCCGAGAAGCTTCTTCAGTTCTAAGGTCACATGGTGGAGAGTCCCAGATATAAACCTAGTGGGAGTAACCCCCCCACAGAGGGACAAAAGGACCCCCTGATGATCCTCTAATCGCCTGAGCCAAGGTGTGAAACTGGGCGTGGGTCCCAATCAGCCAGAGTTTCGGGTGAGCTCATTGTGAAACCTGGCCCCACCTTATCATGCGAATTCCTGAGGTCAGCTGGCCCAGGATGTGAGTGGGTGTTAAGGCGTCTGGGAAGGGATCTCAAAACTGGATTATAGATGGCAGAGAGTTGGTGTCGTAAACCCCCGCCTCTGTTCAAAGATGGTCGCTCACAGTCGACATAGATGGCTTCTTTCACTCCTCTTTCAAACCATCTGTCCTCTCTGTCCAAAATGTGAACATTGGCATCCTCGAAAGAGTGTCCTTTATTCTTAAGATGCAGATGGACTGCTGAGTCTTGTCCTGTGGAGGTGGCTCTTCTGTGTTGTGCCATGCGCTTGTGAAGTGGCTGTTTGGTCTCTCCAATGTAGAGGTCTGAGCATTCCTCGCTGCACTGTACAGCATACACCACATTGTTAAGTTTGTGTGACATCAGAATGTGACATCAGAATCCGAATCAGAAGACTTTATTTATCCCCAAGGGGCAATTAAGATACAACAGAGCAGCATGATGTTGAAGATAAGGACAGGGCATAAACAGGCAATAAGAGTGAGATAATAAATACACAGAATATACAGTATATACACAGTTTTAAAATTACAGAGTTTTTTTATGTATTTATTTATGCAAGTTTCAAAATTTGTTTCAACACGACTGCACTCCTCGCCACCACAGCAACATCTTTGTGAAATTTGCAGACGACACCACAGTGGTGGGGCTCATTTCCAAGGGAGATGAGTCTACATACAGAAACGAGGTGGAGCAGCTGACGTCATGGTGTAAGGCCAATAACCTCCTCCTCAACACTTCAAAAACCAAAGAACTCATAATAGACTTCAGAAGGAAAAAGGCAGAGATCCAACCACTATTCATAAATGGGGACTGTGTAGAAAGGGTGGCAAGCTTCCGCTTCCTGGGAGTCAATATAGAGGAGAACCTTTCCTGGAGTGTGAACACCTCCGAGCTGCTGAAAAAGGCCCAACAGAGACTGTACTTCCTGAGAATTCTCAGGAGGAATAACATCACACAGAGACTGCTGGTGTCCTTCTACAGAGCCACCATTGAGAGTGTTCTAACTTACTGCATATGTATTTGGTACACTAGCTGCACAGGGGCTCAGAGGACAGCACTCCAAGGGATCATTAACACTGCCCAAAAGATCACTGGCTGCCCTCTCCCCACACTGGAAGTTCTACACAACGCCCACTGTTTTAAAAAGGCCCAAAACATCATAAAAGACACCTCACATCCTGGCCACTTCCTGTTCGAACTGTTGCCCTCAGGCAGACGGTACAGGGCAATCAGAGCAAGGACTAATAGACTCAAACACAGTTGTTATCCAACTGCAATAACACATCGGAATACTACAAAAAAAATGTCCATCACGCCACTCTTGTGTTAATCTATGCACGGTCTGAAGCATGTGTGTGGAAATGTATGTGAATGTTTTACTGTTACATCTTATTAGTATTTTAAGTATTCTATCTATTTTATTTATTGAATTTTATTGTTTTATTTATATTTTGATATTGCTAGGGATGATGCAATGATCGGGGACCATTCTTAATTTCGTTGTTCTCGTGACAATGACAATAAAGTTTCTGATTCTGATTCTGATTCTGAAAATTTTTACACATTCACAAACAGTGGGACAGAGGAACACAGACAAAGACAATAACAACAACAAAAAAAAATCAAAAACAAAACACAGGAACAAACAAACAAACAAACAAACAAACAAACAAACAAACAAACAAACAAACAAACAAACAAAAAAAACAGAGCAACAAACCCCACAACAGGGTACACGGCCAGCACTTATTAAGAACAGCAGAGAAGAAAAAAAAGCAACTGGTATACATGTCAAACAACTTCCAATCCAGTGAGTCCAATCCACAAGATCAAATACAAAGATCGCTGAGGAGCCGATAACAATTATGCAATAACAGTTATGGGCAACAGCTCAGAATGAAAGCAGTTAAAACAACATGGTCAGGACCCAGGGCGTGAACTGTCCTTCTTAATGTAGTCTATAAAGGGCCCCCATATCTTCCTGAACTTCTCCATGGAATCAGACGTAGAGAACCGAATTTCTTCCAAGTATAAACAGGAGACCATCTCCTCGACCCACCTCTTGAAGCAGTGAGGGGAGGCAGATTTCCACTGCCCCAGAATCAGACGTTTGGCAATCACCATACCAAACATGAGGGCCTGTTGAACAGCAAAGGGAAGTGCCAAGGAGTCGCCGGAGCAGCCCAGGATCACCATAAGACAGTCAGGATACAGTTGCCTATCATAAACAGTGCTATAGAAACTAAAAATACTAGTCCAAAAGGCTGTAAGCGTAGAACAGGACCAAAAAAGATGGCCAAGAGTACCGTCCACAAGTTTACATTTATCACATTTGGGGGAAACGTTAGGAAAAATCTTGTTCAATTTGGTTTTGGAATAGTGCAGTCTATGGACAACCTTAAATTGAATTAACTGAAGCCGGGCGTTAACAGAGCATAGTTTAAAACTAAAAGATTTTACAGTAAAATCAGCCTCCAATAAACCACTCATACTCAAGGAAACTGTAAACATTTTTATTCGTACAAAGAAATGTTAACATTAGAGAACATACTGTGAAAAGAAAACATATACAGGATTCTGTAAATGTGAACAGTTATAAACACAAACAAAAAACAAAACCCCCCCCCAAAAAATCTAGCCTACCATACTGTAAATAAAGTTTCAGAACTATAGTACAGTAATATTTTCAGTGGTCGCCATTGTCACCCTCTCTTTCCTGGCCACCATCCTCATCCCCCTGGCCACCGACGCGCTGCTCTCTGTCAGGCCATAAATTCTCATCCACATCGCAACGGATATTTTCTCTTGCGATGCAGCGAGGGAAGAAACGGCGTGAAAACAAAAATTGGAACAGGACCCTCAGTTCATGCAGAAGATTTTGTTCAGTGATGAGGCAAACTTTTATGCGAATGGCAAAGTTAACAAACAAAACCACCGCTATTGGTCTGACACTAACCCACATTGGATGGATCCCTCCAAGACTTTATTCTTTCATGAGTTATTTACAAGTTTCTGAACAATTATAAAATGTGTTTAATTATACTGCCCATTGTGTTGGATTGTCAATGCAACCCTCTTCTCCCATTCTTCACACACTGAGAGCAACACCGCAGGAGAAATGCCAGCACAGGCATCCAGTATCCGTAGTTTCAGGTGCTGCACATCTCGTATCTTCACACCATAGACAATTGCCTTCAGATGACCCCAAAGATAAAAGTCTAAGGGGGTCAGATCGGGAGGCCTTGGGGGCCATTCAACTGGCCCACGATGACCAATCCACTTTCCAGGAAACTGTTCATCTAGGAATGCTCGGACCTGGCACCCATAATGTAGTGGTGCACCATCTTGCTGGAAAAACTCAGGAAACGTGCCAGCTTCAGTGCATAATGCATTATCATCATGTAGCAATTTCAAATATCCAGTGGCCTTGAGGTTTCCATTGATGAAGATTGGACCCACTATCGTTGTACCCCATATACCACACCAAACCATCACGTTTGTTGTTCCAACAGTCTTGGAGGGATCCAGCAAATGTGGGTTAGTGTCAGACCAATAGCGGTGTTTTTTTTTTTTTTTTTTTTTTGCCTGTCCCGTTTGGCTCTTTTGCCATCAGAATTATTGTCTAAAGGCAAAGAAAGATGCCCAACGGATTTACTTTACCAAATTGACCATCCCAGCCTTGCCATAATGGTCCATTTGATTCACCTTTTATTGTTTATTTTATTTTCACTTACTGAATACGGGACAGACTTGACTGGGGGAAAGAAGGGGAGAAAGAAAGAGGGAAAGAGAAACAGCTGAGAAGAGGGACGGGGGAGAAGGGCAAAAAACAAAAACCAACAGAATGGGCAGAAAAAAAAAGAAAAAGAAAATGCATATATCAATCACCTGGGTCACCTGCTGAGAAAGAAAAAAGAAAACAAGCAGAAGAGAACAAGAGTAATAGAATAAACAACATCACAATGATATATGGGAATATGACAGTAAATACTAAATATTAAACATTATTGTGCAGCACATAAGATCAACAGAACACAGTGTGCTTTGAGGTAGGAGCCAAAAAGGGTGTAGTTTGTGGGTGTGATCACCCGTGTGTACACATGTGAGCATGGACGCGCTTGTTTTTTTAAAAGGTTTCTTCATGTAATGATCTGCTAGAGGGTGTGGGGGGGCCACAGCCCCGTCCTCCAGGGCATGAAGCAGGTATGGAGGAGATCAAAACTCCAGACATCCAGAGGCCCCCAGAACACAAGAGACCAAGGAAGACTAACAGTGGGGCAGCCACGCCACTGTCCCAGAAAGAGCTGAGGAGAGTCCCAGATGAGGGCTCACTCAGCAGCCGTGGAGCAGAAGCCAGGGGGAGTTGCAGTGACGCGCCCATGAGCTCCGCCGGCAGCCAGCTGTGCCTGAGTGACCGAACCCCAGGCCGAGAGGCCGGGGGCACCCCACCTCCGAAGTGGCCCGAGCGAGCCCCATGCTCCAGGCCCCGATAAGCGGCCGCCAAGGAGTGAGCCGGTGTGTACCTGGACGCCCATCCCCAGACACAAAGAACCACCAACACACCGATGTCTGAGGGAGTCCGCCACTGGCAGGGGAAGGGGTGATGGGGGGAGATAGGCCTCCAAACCTTGGAGGGTCTGAGATGTCCCCAGAGAGGTGGCATCTGATACCCAACCTGATATATAGACACAGACATACAGGCACACACAGATACAAACATCCATTCCCACCCTCATGCTCTCATATACACTTACTCCACACTCAACCAACGTGGAGACAGACATAAAGAGACCCAGGTGGTGTTACCCTTTTCCCTGCGGTGGGGAGAGGCAGACCGCCCCGACTCCGCAGCAGCAGGGAGGCCGCACACTCCAGACCGCAGTCGGACGGCCAACTCCTCCTCCTAGCCCCGCCGCTCCAGCAGGCCGCAGAGAATGGGGGTGAGAGAAGACTCCAAACCTCCCTCCACCCGCTCATTGTAGTGTTGATGCATGTGTGTTCTAAGGTGCATTTAAAACCCAGGAGGGCATGGAGCTACCTGCCAGAGAGCAGCAGGTAAGCGCATAGTCCTTCCTGCTAGCCCTCAATGTCTACGTGTATTTAAAATTGAGAGGTGGGCAACGACGCCAGGGGTGAGGTGTACAACCTGATGGTAATTTGGATTCCGTGTATCGTGCCCACCCCCAAGATCCTATATGTATGTGTAATGAGAGTGTGAGTAATGTGAATGTCTAAGTTGTGGGATAAAATTGAGGCAGAGGCAGCCAGAAGGGGACGGGGGGGGGGGGGGGGGGGGGGACGGGGGGTAGCCTCCTCTGCACCCTGGTGACATACCCCTACTCCAAGGCCCTGCATGTGTGGGTGGTTGTGGTGGAGCGGGAAGAGGGAGGCAGCTGGAGATGGGGAGGGAAGGAAGGGGGGGGCAAGTGACCCCTCCCAGGGGCCAGCTCCCCCGCTAACCCCAGTAGGCACCCCCATACTCCGTGACCCGCCAGGGAAAGGGGGCCCAGGCCCATCCAGACCGGGGCCCAGTGCAGCAGCGCCTCCCGGCCCCACAGAGCCCGGGACAGTCCACCCAACCCCACCACAGAGAAAACTGCACCCACCCCACCATCCACTCATCTTCCAGACTACATAAGACAATAGACGCCCAGGCTGAGATCTTCCTCCACATCTCCTGTATCTCCCCCTCCTGCAGAGAGAGTTCCTGAAGAGAGGAAAGCTCCTGCAAGATGTTACAATCTCCCCCACCAGTTGAAGAGCCCCCCAGGTGGCTCGACGCACCGGTGGCACCCTGCGCCAGGGCTGGGCCCCCATGCACCCACCCGCCCACAACTCCGGCAACACACCAACCAGGACCCAAGCCCCCGAGGCCCAGCCAGACGGAGCGCCCCCAGAACCTCACGCCCATCCCGGACCCACCCAGGGGCAGCCAGGTAACCCACGTCCGTCAGCACAGACCCTCCCCTAGCCCCGCTGCACGCAGCCACGAGGAAACAGTCACCTGAGAGCCACAGAGCTACCCCGGGTTGAGCCCTCCAAGGAAGATGCCTCCGGGGAACCCCCCGACGCCCTAAGCCTGTCCCTACCCCCACACCAATCACAACAGTGAAGGCGGGACCAAACTATGACCCCTCACCCCCACTAGGTGATGGAGCTGATCAAAGGAGCCCAGAGCAATTGATCTGATGTGGTGGCAGAGGCTGTATCAAGACTAATGTAATCTAATAGATAATTTCTATATTGGTTAGAATTAAGATTATTTTTATTTTTCCAGTTCATGAGGACTGTTTTCTTGGCTATGCATAGGGCAGTGAAAACCATATGGGCTATATTCTTTTCTGAAGTGACATTATCTAAGCTGCCCAACAAACACACTAAGGGGGAAGTTGGAATGTTAAATTTCAGACACTTTGATAAGTCTTCACATATCTCGCGCCAAAACTTCTGAACTGGTGGACAGAACCAAAGAGCGTGGATATAATTGTCCGGTGAATTGGTTTGGCAGTGTGAGCAGTTGTTGGTAGACGTAAAGCCCATCTTGAACATCCGATGACCTGTATAGTGCACTCTATGTAATATTTTGTATTGAATTAATTGAAGACTGGGATTTCTGATTAGATGAAAGGTTTTTAAGCAAGTCTGAGACCAGAAGTTTAGGTCTAAGTTAACTGATAAATCCGCTTCCCATTTTGCAATAGGAAGTGATATTGATTCATCTGTTTTAGAAAGCATTCTGTATATTTTGGATAGTAATTTGGGGGTTTTTGTGGTGGTGTTTGTAGTTCAACTTGACCCGGTTTAAATTTCTTTTTTACTATGGATTTAATTTGTTGATATTCTAAAAATCTTTTTTTGTTGATCCCATATTGTGTAACTAGTCCGTAAAATGAAATAAATTCTGTTCCTTCTAGTATATGTTCTAAATATTTGATTCCTTTACCACTCCAATCTGAAAAGTTTATCATATTATTGTTTTGTAATATGTCAGGGTTGTTCCAGATAGGTGTACGTTTGCATTAATGAAGACGCCGTCAATTTTAGAAACTCCCACCATGCTGTCAGAGAAGAGCTGATGTTGATGCTTTTAAAGCATTCATGTCGTTGGATGTTTGAGCTGATAAATGGTAGGTCTGAGATCTCTAGATTATTGCAAAGTGCTTGTTCTACATCTAGCCAAGGTTCATCTAAGAGGGTATGTTTTAGCCATCCTGAGATAAACTGAAGCCTGTTGGCTAAGAAGTAGTGCTGAAAGTTAGGCAGTTCTAATCCTCCTCTATCCTTGGTCTTTTGTAGTGTTTTTAAGCTTATACGTGGGGGTTTATTTTTCCAAAGGAATTTGGACATACATGAATCTAGAGATCTGAACCAATCTTGTGGCGGTTTAGTTGGGATCATTGAGAATAAATAATTTATTTTTGGTAAGACCATCATTTTTATAGCGGCAACCCTTCCCATGAGTGATATGGGTAGACATTTTCACCTAGCCAGATCATCTTCTACCTTCTTTAAAAGTGGGATATGGTTTAATTTAGTTAGATCTGCAAGCTTGGGAGAAACATTAATACCTAAATATTTTATATTTCCCGATTGCAGTGGTGTAGAAGAGGAATTATGGAGGGAGCAATTAATCGGTAGGACTGTAGATTTTGACCAGTTAATTGAGTAATCTGAAATTCTTGCAAAAGAGTTTATCAATTCAATCACCCCAGAGATATTGGTTTGTGAATTTTGGAGAAAGAGTAACACATCATCCGCATAAAGGCTGATTTTATGTTCCACGTTCTTGCATTTTATGCCTTTAATTACTGAATTCTGTCTAATTGCTGCTGCTGCTAGTGGTTCAATAAAAATTGCAAACAGTGAAGGGGAGAGTGGGCATCCCTGCCTAGTGCCCCTCAGGAGACAGAAGCTGGAGGATGTCTGGTCATTTGTTCTGACACAAGCTGTTGGGGAATTATATAATATTTTTAACCAGTTTATGAAAGAGGATCCAAAACCAAATTTGTGTAAAGTTGGAAATAGAAATTTCCAGTTAACTCTGTCAAATGCTTTTTCTGCGTCTAAAGAGAATATTGTAGTTTCTAGGTTTTTACTGTATGAGTAGTCTATCAAATTAAGTAATCTACGTGTATTTGTTGATGAGTGCCTACCTTTTATGAAACCAGTTTGGTCAGGATGAATTAAGAGGGGGGTTATTTTCTCCAGTCTCTTTGAGAGAGCTTTGCAGATTATTTTAAGGTCTACATTTATAAGGGATATTGGACGATAGCTTGAGGGATATACAGGATCTTTGCCTGGTTTTAGCAGGAGATTAATGTTGTAGAATTCATATTTGATGGAAGTCTGCCCCTTTCTTTGATTTCCAACAACGTTCTGTAGAAAACTGGTGCTAGAATCGACCAGAATTCTTTGTAGAATTCTGCAGGAAAGCCGTCTGGACCTGGAGCCTTATTATTGGGCATACTTCCTGGAGTTCACCCGGTGTCAGTGGTGAATCCAGTGCCATTGCTTGAGTGTCTAATAATTTTGGAAGAGTTATGTTGTCCAAAAACTGATCAATTTCTTTTTTAGATGGGTTTATTTGTGGTGAATACAACGTTTTATAGAAATCCCTGAAAATGTTGTTTATTTGGATCGGTTCATATATTGTGTTCCCAGATGAATCTTGAACAGCACATATAGTTGTTTTTTCTTTATTTATTTTTAGCTGGTTTGCTAGAAATTGACCGGATTTATTACCATGTTCATAATTTTGTAAGCGTAGTCTTTGTACTAAGAATTTCGTTTTTTTATTAATTATCTCATTTAATTCTAGTTTTGTTTTGCGTATTTTGTTCAATGTTTCCTGATCATGGTGGGACGCGTAGGCTTCTTCTAGTGATTTGATGTTTTTTTCTAATTCCTGAATATTTTTTTTCTTTTTTCTTTTTATGTGATGAGAAAGAAATTATTTTACCTCTCATCACAGCTTTCCCTGCTTCCCATAGAACAGAAGCTGATGTTTCGGGAGTGTCATTATAGTCCAAATATGAAATGCTCCCAAAAATGGCTCCACAGCATGTAAAAATATAATATAAGCTCTGGCGGACTTGGTTCTATGGTAGGTCTTAAATGGTTAAGCGAATTGTCAGGGGAACAGTGGTTGAATTCACCCAGGATGAACTTGGGAGAGTGCGGTGATAATTGTTCCAGTATATACAGAGTGTTGCTGAAGTACTCTGTGGCTTTGGCTGCATCAGCTCTGGGGTGGATGTAAACCAAGATGATGAAAAGCTGTGGGAATTCTCTGGGGAGGTAGTAGGGGCGCAGGAAAACAGCCAGAAGCTCAATGTCTGTAGTGCACAGCTTCTCCCTCACAGTGACTGTAGAGCACCAGCTGTTGTTTACATACAGACACACGCTGCTACCATGTTGCTTCCTGGTGCGTTCGCGGTCTCTGTCCATACGAAGGGATGGTGAAAAGCCATCAATGTGCAGCGTGCTGTCACCGTCGCTGTTGTTTAACCACGATTCTGTAAATGTCAGAACGGAGGCATTTCTGTACTCATGCAGGTGGTTGACGCAGGCTTGCAGCTCGCCCAGCTTGGAGTGGAGAGACCGCACATTAGCAAGGATAATGGATGGGAGCGCTCGTTTTTTGTGTGTCTCCCTCTTGAGTCTGGCTCTCACCCTACTCTTCGTTAACCCCCTCCTGGTTACCTTGTTATTGTGAGTGTTTTGATTTCCGTGTCCACGCAGTATTTCCTCTGGAAAGTACTCATTGGGAGCGGAGCGGAAAAGCCGGAGTCCCTGGTGAGCCTTGGGGTCATGTCAAGTGTCAAAAACAAGTCCGAAAATCACAAAAATTAGGAAAAGGAAAAACGAAAAGGAAAAGAATACAAATCTACCGAGTAGACGGCGAAAAACAACAACGAACAACGTGTCACCTATTGTAGCCAACCTTTACATGGAGGAAGTGGAAAGGAAGGCTCTTGGCTCTTTCAAAGGAAGAGTACCCAGCCACTGGTACAGATATGTGGACGACACCTGGGTCAAAATCAAGACACAAGAAGTGGAATCCTTCACTGCGCACATTAACGCTGTGGATAAAAACATCAAGTTCACCAGGGAAGACACAAAGGACGACTGTTTGCCTTTCCTGGACTGCGCTGTGCACATTGAAGAGAACGGCAAACTCAACATCGAAGTTTACCGGAAGCCCACACACACGGACCAGTACCTCCTCTTTGACTCCCATCACCCTTTGGAACACAAACTTGGAGTAATTAGGACCCTACACCACCGGGCAGAACATGTTCCCTCTAAGCCTGAAGGAAAAAAGAAGGAACACACACATGTAAAGGAAGCACTCAAAACATGCAGCTATCCTAAATGGGCGTTCTTAAAGTCAGCAAAGAGGCACAGAAAAGAAGACCAGACACCAGCGAGGGAGGATAAGAAGGACAGACGCAACAACATTGTCATCCCCTATGTAGCCGGTGTATCAGAGAAACTCAGGAGAGTTTTCTCCAAGCATGACATCCCAGTGTATTTCAGACCCAGCAACACGCTCAGACAAAAACTGGTTCACCCGAAAGACAAAACGCCAAAACACAAACTTAACAATGTGGTGTATGCTGTACAGTGCAGCGAGGAATGCTCAGACCTCTACATTGGAGAGACCAAACAGCCACTTCACAAGCGCATGGCACAACACAGAAGAGCCACCTCCACAGGACAAGACTCAGCAGTCCATCTGCATCTTAAGAATAAAGGACACTCTTTCGAGGATGCCAATGTTCACATTTTGGACAGAGAGGACAGATGGTTTGAAAGAGGAGTGAAAGAAGCCATCTATGTCCACTGTGAGCGACCATCTTTGAACAGAGGCGGTGGTTTACGACACCAACTCTCTGCCATCTATAATCCAGTTTTGAGATCCCTTCCCAGACGCCTTAACGCCCACTCACATCCTGGGCCATCTGACCTCAGGAATTCGCATGATAAGGTGGGGCCAGGTTTCACAATGAACACACCCGAAACCCTGACTGATTGGGACCCACGCCCAGTTTCACATCTTGGCTCAGGCGATTAGAGGATCATCAGGGGGTCCTTTTGTCCCTCTGTGGGGGGGGGGGGGGGGGGGGGGGTTACTCCCACTAGGTTTATATCTGGGACTCTCCACCATGTGACCTTAGAACTGAAGAAGCTTCTCGGATGAGAGGTGAAACATCTTCAAGCAACTTAAAGAAGTCCAGACGCTTTTCTTTGCAAGCTCCTTTGACAACAACGAAAAGAGCATTAAACTTAGAAAAAGATATCACAGGTGGATGGTGGGGTGTTTCCAAAGAGTTTAACACATTAAAAGCTGTTTGCAATTTCCTGTCCATCAGTTATCACATGGGGAAAAGTGTCAGAAGGACTTGACAGTTAAAAACAATCACTTGCCATTTGATGATGTCCTTTTGTAACAGTGTCTTTTAAGTTTCCATGGTCCATGGTGGACTCTGATCTGATTTTCACACTTAGCAGTTGCTGAGTGAATACACTGAAGTTTAAAATAAATGTAATATCAACAGCAATGGATGATCCAATCAGCTGTCGCTCCTGTGGCACAAACGTACTATCATTAAGCAGATCGATGGGATCTAGGGTTAGGGTTGCATCTTCTTTTAGCCAAATATTAAATAGGCATTCAAATGTTGTTATTCCAGAGACTAGATTATGTTAAATTTCAAATGAAGCTGCATACACAGATTTTGGTATCATTATTTTTCTAGATTAAAAACTTTTCAATTTGGTTTTCCCGGAAGGTGAAAATTCCTTCAAAAGATCTGGATGTTGACCTGACTGAAACCCAAAACCCTAACCCTAAATGAGTTACCACTGACTTACAATTACAAATTCATTGATTGTTTAAAGGACAAATTATCTATACAAATTATTTGACTTTGATAAAATAAAATAAAAAATCTTGACATGTTGCTTGGTTATTTTTCTCTATGAATAGTTTCCCCTTTCACAAAAGCTGTATGGTGGGTGGAAGTTCTGTTTTCAGAAAAAATATGGTCTGCTTTGTGGTACAAACTGTCCAAGATAAGTCCACAGTTTTGGCACACAACAAAATAAAAAGAAAGCAGCAGCTGTACTTTATCAGGCTGCTGAGAAAAGCCTGTGTGAGACATCAGGCCCTCATCCAAGCCTACAGGAATTTTGTGGAGAGTGTTCTCACCATCACTATCTGGTTTGGGATTACCACCTAGACAGAGAGAAAATCTCTCCAAGCAGTCATTAAAAACATCAGAAACAATCACTGGTTCTGATCTTCTAACCTGTGAGGACTCAAAATGCTGCACAAATAAGGCACAAAGAGATCACCGGGATCTGGCTCTCTCCTCATTCAGGGAGTCAGGATAAACATAATAAGGCTTTCATAAGACACGGGTCCACAACTATGCAGTCAGACATCTTGCCCAGTATATTAAGAGGGTAAAGGAGATACCACATCCTCACCCTCATCACATTGTTATTTTTAATAAACATACTCACACACACTCATTAGCTCCACTCTCTCCAGGGTTCAGGCTGGTGGTTAGGCAGTACAACACAGTACAAAGATGTCTTGGATATTAGATCATAATGTTTCACCATTCATTTAATCTTTAAAATCACACCTACTGACTTGTTTGATGCAAACACAAATCTTTGGGTTTTTGAATACATGACTGAAACTTTATTTGGTTGTGTAATGGAATATCCAATCCACAGACTAATATTAGACAGCACAGATGGGAATTAAAAAAAACAAACAAAAACAGTTTAAAATAATTGTGTTTATCTGCATGTAAATTATTTTTTAAGGGTTATGTATCATTGTGTCTTACACAGTGATCTTACTTGTTAAATATGTTGATCCACCATCCAAAAGCAGTACGATAATGCAGTAGTCAGGAGTGTTACGTCACATTGATCTGGTTATCTGAGGAGCTGGCAAAGGCCACTGGAATATAGGTCCTTTTTTTTATTTCATTCATTTATGTGTAAAGGGATGTCTTATTCTACATCTGTTCTCCACAAAGACAAATGTTTCACTTCAATTCAATTATATTTCCACAGCACCACAGAAAAGACCCTACAATGTTACAAGTCACATATTCCACTATCTGCAAGAACTGGAGAACAATGGGGAGGAAGAACTCCCTTTTAACAGGAAAAGACCTTTGGCAGTTGGTTGGGGGTTGAGGGGAAAGAAAAGAGCTTTCCACCATTAAACCCACTTAACTTTAAATGGTGGAGGTTTAACTGGTAAAGCTGTCTTTTCAGTAAGTTTTTATTTTCCTTGCTTGCCTGCAAGAAAATACCTGTCTCTCTCTCTCTCTCTCTCTCTCTCTCTCTCTCTCTCTCTCTCTGTGTGTGTGTGTGTGTGTGTAGCATTCAGATCAAAAAGCTGCTGCTTTTGATGAGTTGCTGTGAGGAGCAACTCCATGTGTTCTTGCAGAAACACAGCATGGCTTCCTCTGGTTCCCATACAGTTGATATGTTTCACTCCCCTCTTCTCCTCATCCT
The DNA here is from genome assembly GCF_057382095.1 of Aulonocara sp. 'chitande type north' Nkhata Bay. Lineage (NCBI taxonomy): Eukaryota > Metazoa > Chordata > Actinopteri > Cichliformes > Cichlidae > Aulonocara > Aulonocara sp. 'chitande type north' Nkhata Bay. The sequence goes on along the minus strand of NC_141358.1, from coordinate 30,399,476 downwards.
CTGTCTTTCCTTGCTTCCTTCTGTCTCCTTCACTCCATCTGTTCTCTAGACTCTTTGTTCTTGCTGCATCTCTGGCTCACCCCTGTGGCCGTGCCTTTAAGGACATTGTATCAGACATATCAAAAGCTTTTGTAGCTGGAGCTTCTCTGTGTATCTCCATGCGTATGTCTCTATCTTACAGTCCACGCACCACATATGATATTCAGGGCAAATATTCTCTCATCTCTTTGTTAGAACCTATTCCCCTGACAAATTCTCCTGTTGTGAGTCCACATGTATTGTCACATTACAAGGGACCAAACTGCACAAATCCCAGTGTGTATACTAATGGTCCCAGGATCTGCTCAGGATGCTTTGGAAGAGTCTTCTATTGTTATGCCTTTTGGCTATTTTCAGTTTGCCCATCTGCCTCCCTCCTTCTTGTTCTTGTGTTTGTCTTTCTGTCCTCTGCTCTCATGCTGTCATTCCCTATCTCTGTCTTTTGATTGTTCCTGCTAGCTTTGTTCCACCCTGTGTGAAAACAGATATGAGACACTCGGAAAGGGAGTGGGATCATTTGACATCGCTGTAGGTGGTTGTTTGCATCTGGCACACTTTCTCTTGGTGCCCTTGGCTCTCTCTGTCCATCTCTATCAATCTGTTTTTTTTTCCAATTAGATTCAAACTGTGTCACTGGTAATGCCTAATTCTTGCTCTTCTTTTTATTTTGAACCTCTCTTAACAAACCTGAAATCTACCCTCTCCAACCAGTTTTGTCAGTTTTTCACTCATTGCCCAGCAAATCCTGATATTTGCCAAGTAGCTGTTTTTCTGAGACCAACATTTGGACGTTACCCAAGAGGCAGCAACTGCCTCAGCCAATCAGTATTTGAGATGTCATCACAGAGAGACTTTCTGCTGTTGCAAGCCGATAAAAAAATAAAGAAATAAAATAAAATCACAAGTCAAGGGCAGGGATAGCTCAGTCGGTAAAGCGTTGGCCCTGTGATCGGAAGGTCAGGGGTTCGAGTCTCCTGAACAGCTACCCTGAGGTACCCCTGAGCAAGGTACCATCTCTACACGCTGCTCCCCGGGCGCCCAATGGCAGCCGACTGCTTCACTGAGCGACTGGGTTAAATGCAGAGAGGAATTTCCCCACGGGGATCAATGAAGTATACATTAAGACCAATATTGTCAGATCTACCTTTTAGTTTGATGTCTGTTAGTACAGCTTTATTTTTATGATGAAATTGAACTTGTTAGCTTATTGGATGGATATGTTTCTATCATAGATGTATGATAGAAACATATGTATGATGTATGATAGGTGCATAAGTGAGCTAGGCAAAACATCAATGTGGCTTAATTTAAAACAACCCTGAAGTAATTTAGATGCAGATATTTTTGATAACCTATGCAAATATAAATTCAGAATATATAATAGGGATAAATAGAAATACCAGTGGGTTGCACATTTGAGTGAGTCTATTGCACAGTGATTATTGCACAGTTGAACATAAGAAAAAATATTGCGAATATTGCACAGTGAAAAAAAGCACTGCAACTTAGTCGTTTCCGCCCTCCTTTGTCCTCTTGTTTTCCCTCCCTCAGTTTGATGGCGTGTGGGACAAAGGAGTTTTTAAGTCTGTTGTTTCTTGACTTTGGGAGAAGCAACCTGTCGCTGAATAGGCTCCTCTGATTATTTACGACCGTGTGCAGAGAATGCCCAGCATTGTCCATAATGTTCAGCAGTTTCTTTAGTGTCCTTTTCTCTGCCACTTTGCAGTCTGTCAGTGAGGTAGTCGGAGATCCAAGCGACCAGGCAGGGGTCCACCTGCATCCTGTTTAGTTTTCCCTGAAGAAGACAGGGCCGAATTGTATTAAAGGCACTTGAAAAGTCAAGAAACGGGATCCTGACTGTGCCTTTTCCCTTGTCCAGGTGTGAGTGGGCTCTGAGTAGGAGGTACAGGATGGCATCCTCCACTCCGACATCCGCTAACTGTAGAGGGTCCTGGGCATGTTGTACCTGTGGTGGAGGAGGTTGGGGAGGAGCCGCTCTATACTTAATAATTAGTGGTTATAAAAGGAATAACATTTTTTTAACTGTCAGGTAATTGCAAATGCAAAGTTTCTATCAGCTCAACAAACATCAGCAAACAGACTAACTGTGAATTCTGTTGCACAGTGTGTTGCTAGCTAAAGACACAGCTGCTCTGTTTTACAGGGAGAGAAAAGAAAGACAGCTAACTTTGCTTACAGATAGAGAGAAAGATGTAAGAAAGAGAGGAAAGGAAAGGAAGAAGAGAGATTAGATGTTAAGATAAGGTTTGCTCAGTGACACTAACTTTGTGTTATTCATATGTTGCATCTGTAGTTTAGAGAAGGATAAACAGGTTAGCATGTTGTATTGTTACTCTCCGCTCCCGTGTTTCAGCACTCCTCATGCTGGCTGCTGTCTGGTGCTCCACACTTCTCCTGGGGACACAATAGAAGCAGCCGTCAGGACACATACAACCGCGGGCATAAACACACACTAACTAACTAACTAACTAGGCTCAACTGGATGACTAACGTGGTGTCTGACACAATGATCCCGCGTCGGTGGGAGCTCCATGACTCTCCTAAGTAGCTCCCCCGACGAGGCCTGATCAGCAGCCGGTGTGTGGCTTCGGGTGTGGCCAGTCCGCGAGCAGGGCCACACCCACCAGGCCTGAAGGCGCCCGCAGAAACACATATACATACACACACACGCGCGCGTAAACAGGGAGAAGGACAGCAACACCAAATATACATACACTAATAATATAATTCATAACTGCTCAGGGATCCTGGGTCACTCCGACCCAGGACCCTGACAATTGTTCTAAAAAGATCTACTTTTTCCTTTCCTACTTTGATCACATTTCCCAGCATGTACTCTTTCACTTTCACTGGAGTAAATAAGTTGGTTCAGTATTATTTAACAGAAGTATCTATAGTTCTACTTAGAATATCTGCACTTTTGCCTACCTCTGATAGGTATGCAGTTCCTAGAAATGACCACTTGGGGCTGATCACAAAAGTCGGGTGGTGCCGTCTCTAGCAGCACGAGGAGTCACCAAATTAGTGAAAGCACTAATATTAATGTACAAAAATGATGGATGCGTGGGTGGCAAAACTGGTATTTTTTCATTTTAATCTTTTTAGTTCATTTCAGCAGTAATACAGTTGCCTGAAATGCACCTTACACACACCACTGTTCGTCTCAAATGTATTTATCTTCCAGCTACTAAACAAGGCCATGCTGACTATACTGAATAGTGACTGTTAGATCTGTTGTGTTAACTAATAAACAAACAGTACAGATTCCTACACCTTTCATTGCTTGATATTCAAATCTAAAAAAAAAAATCATATTGCAGTGGGTAACTGGAAGCAGGAGCTACAAGACACTGTAGAGCTGCAGTTGCACCTCTTTAATTTGTAATTTAGCAGATGTGCAGCCCTGAATTGGCTACAGTAAGTGGAACAAAATGGACAGATGGATGATTATTTTCACACTAGGGTGAAAAATAAGGGGAACTGTTGGGTTCTCTATATACAATACCAGGATGGGTCAAACATTAAATTCATGAAAGCAAAATATTGTGTTTTAATGCAGTTGGCCACTGCCGATACAAGTCATTAACATTCTGTCAACAGCAAGTCACCTGGGCTACTCTAATTAGCCCCAGTCTACTACTACTCTTCTCTAGTCTTCACTGATTTCTCTCTCTGTTCCTGTCGTCCTTCCTTAATCTATTTATTTACTTGTTTTCTAACTTAAAATGCACATGTTCTGCTTCTATTTTCTGATTTAAATCACCATATGGAAAGGGCTTATTGTCATGGTCCTGCGACCATGACTCAGTGACTCTATGTTTATGTACTTATTGTTATTACTTTCATTATTATTCATGGCTGTTTTGTACGGAAGCGTAGAGCTGCCACCCAGGCAAAAGAAAAATACAAGTGTATCACGTTATAACGTGAAAGGTTTATTGTTCTAACAAGATACTTTTCCTGTTTGTACAATATACTATCATGTTTGTACAATATACTTTTCACGTTTGAACAACATAATATCACGTTATTACAATATACATAATTATCACGTTCGTACAATATAATATTTATATTGTACGAACGTGATCCTATATTGTACGAACGTGATCCTATATTGTACGAACGTGATCCTATATTGTACGAACGTGATAATTATGTATATTGTAATAACGTGATATTATGTTGTTCAAACGTGAAAAGTATATTGTACAAACATGATAGTATATTGTACAAACAGGAAAAGTATCTTGTTAGAACAATAAACCTTTCACGTTATAATGTGATACACTTGTATTTTTCTTTTGCCTGGGTGGCAGCTCTATGCTTCCGTAGGTTTTGGGATGGTTTGTGTTTGGGATTTTAGACACTGGGTTCTGGGTTTGTGCTCCCTCTGTTGGTCCCTGGTGTTAGTGTTCCCCTGTCTCGTCAGGTTAATCAGGTCCAGCTGTTTCCCCCATCTGTGTGTGATTTCCCAGTGTCTCTTTGTGTATTTATAGCGTGTGATTTCCTCTGCTCCTCGTCGCGTCGTCTGTGTTCCTACCTGGTGTAATCCTCTGCGTGTTCTCCCTGCTGTTCTCCCTTCGTGTTCAGGTTTGCCACTCCTTTGTGTAGTTTCACCCAGTTTAGTTCATCCGTAGTTCTGTTTTGCCATCTCCTCTTTATGTTTGTTATTATCAATAAATCACCCTCACACCTGAATGAGTGCTGCGCTTTGAGTCCTCCTTCCACTCTCCACACGGCCGCTGCCCCGGACCGTGACAGTACGACGCGACCACAACATGGACCCAGCAGCGCTTAATCCATCCAGGGAACTACGGGAAAATCTCATCGATGCCACACAGGAGCTGATCGACCTGTGGCTGGAAAGCCCGGGTGGCACGTCCCAGCGCGCTGTAGAGAGGCGGCTACAGCGTCTGGTGACCGGTCTCCCATGGCTTCTGGGCTCGCTTTGTTCGTGGGAGCGGGAGTTCCTCCTTCTGGACCTCGGTCTTCACCCCCCGTCTGCTTTTACTTCCGAGCAGTCCGAGGCGGTGAGCGAGCGACATGTTCTGGCTTCCCCAGATTCCGAGACTCTGTTTTCTGGGGCTATCCAGAGCGGGATGGGAGACTGTTCGGATCGCTTACCCACCTTCGTGGTAACGGACCCTTCGCAAGTGGGCGTGTACAGACCCTCTGTGAAACCGAGAGACTGTTTCTCTGCCGCTCCTTCTGAGCCAGGACTCTATCACCATTCTCCGGCTCAGTTCTGTGTCCAGCCACAAGCTTCCCAGTCTGTAGCTCAACCATTAGCCTCCCTTAAGCCACAATTTTCACACTGTTTTTCCACCGCCGTTTCTGAGCAGGGAGACAAACTGTTACATTACGGACCTGTTCCTCAACAGCTGGCAACATTAGTGACTGTTACTCACTCCGGGGCTTCCCCAGAGGCGGGGTTGCTGCCCTCAGCTTACTCTGGACCCCTGGTGGCCAAGATGCCAGCTGTGAACTGCACCGGGCTGTCACTGCCTGAGCAGGGTCAGTGCTCTGCGCAGCTGCAGCCCTCCGTATGTGTGCCAGAGGCCCACGTGCCTACTGGTTTTGTTTCACATGTGCCAGAGGCCCACGTGCCTACTGGTTTTGTTTCACATGTGCCAGAGGCCCACGTGCCTGCTTGTTTTGTTTCATGTGTGCCAGAGGCCCACGTGCCTACTGGCTTTGTTTCATGTGTGCCGGGGGCCCCGGTGCCCACTGGTTCTGCGGCTGTTTTCGCTGGGGGGCCCGAGGAGCCCGTCCAGCCTCCTGCTTCTTCGGCTGGGGGGCCCGAGGAGCTCGTCCAGCCTCATGCCACACCTGCTGCCACGTCGGCTGGGGGGCCCGAGGATCCCGTCCGGCCTCCTGCTTCTTCGGCTGGGGGGCCCGAGGAGCTCGTCCAGCCTCATCCCACACCTGCTGCCATGTCGGCTGGGGGGCCCGAGGATCCCGTCCGGCCACCTGCGGCTGCTTCTCCACCTGCGGCTGCTTCTCCACCGGTGGCTGCAGCGCCGCCTCCTGCAGTACCATCACCTGCAGCGCTACCACCTGCTACTGCCACGCCTCAGCCTGAAGCTTCAGCCTCGCCTGGTTCTGGCCCAGCTTCATCCTCACCTGGCCCAGCTTCAGCTTCAGCGTCTGCTTCGCCTAGCCCAGCTTCAGCTACAGCTTCATCCACGCCTGGCCCGGCTTCTTCCACGCCTGGCCCGGTTTCATCCACGCCTGGCCCGGTTTCATCCACGCCTGGCCCGGTTTCATCTTCGTCTTCGCCTGGCCCGACTTCATCTTCGTCTTCGCCTGGCCCGACTTCATCTTCGTCTTCGTCTGGTCCAGCCTCCGTGTCTCCATCGTCTGGTCCAGCCTCCGTGTCTGCATCCTCGCCTGGTCCAGCCTCCGTGTCTGCACCCTCGGCTGGTCCAGCCTTCGTGTCTGCATCCTCGTCTGGTCCAGCCTTTGTGTCTGCATCATCATCTCCGCCTGCTGCGGTCCCGGCTTCCGTGCCCTCAGCCTCGCCTGGCCCAGCCTCGTTTGGGTCTGGAGCTAAACGGCCGTTTTCTGGACCGCTGGCTAGGCTACTGGCCGAGCGCCGTCGCCTGACTGGCCGCCGTTGCCTTCCGCACGGCCGGCCCCCGGACCGCCATCGCCTGAGTGGCCGCCGTTGCCTTCCACACGGCCGGCCCCCGGACCGCCATCGCCTGTGTGGCCGCCGCTACCTTCGCACGGCCGGCCTCCTGAACTCTTTACGCACCGCCGTTGCCTTCCGCACGGCCGGCCTCCTGAACTCTTTACGCGCCGCCGTTGCCTTCCGCACGGCCGGCCTCCTGAACTCTTTACGCACCGCCGCTGCCTTCTTCGTGGACGGCCTCCTGAACTGTGCTTTGGACTCTGCTCCCCTGTGGGTTTTGTGTTCATCTTTGTTTTGGGACTCTGGGGCCTCCGTCCGTGGTCGTGGTCCGGTCCCTCCGTCCTGGGCCCCCTGCCGCCCACCCGGATCTGGTGGTGTGTTTCTGTGGCTGTCGGGGGCCAGCCCTTGAGGGGGGGGGGGGGGTACTGTCATGGTCCTGCGACCATGACTCAGTGACTCTATGTTTATGTACTTATTGTTATTACTTTCATTATTATTCATGGCTGTTTTGGGATGGTTTGTGTTTGGGATTTTAGACACTGGGTTCTGGGTTTGTGCTCCCTCTGTTGGTCCCTGGTGTTAGTGTTCCCCTGTCTCGTCAGGTTAATCAGGTCCAGCTGTTTCCCCCATCTGTGTGTGATTTCCCAGTGTCTCTTTGTGTATTTATAGCGTGTGATTTCCTCTGCTCCTCGTCGCGTCGTCTGTGTTCCTACCTGGTGTAATCCTCTGCGTGTTCTCCCTGCTGTTCTCCCTTCGTGTTCAGGTTTGCCACTCCTTTGTGTAGTTTCACCCAGTTTAGTTCATCCGTAGTTCTGTTTTGCCATCTCCTCTTTATGTTTGTTATTATCAATAAATCACCCTCACACCTGAATGAGTGCTGCGATTTGAGTCCTCCTTCCACTCTCCACACGGCCGCTGCCCCGGACCGTGACACTTATAGCCTATTCACAAACTCACTTTTAATGCTTACCAGGTTTGGAGCTGGTACAAAGGAAACTTTTACTCCTGCAAGTATAGACATTTTAATATTTAAAATGAAATGTTCATTAAGAATTTGAAGGGTAAAGTTTTCCTTTTTTCGCCCTAAGGAAAACGAAACTCTTAAAAGACAAAAGCTAAAATAGCCAAAGACCACAGTGAGTGGCAATAATTTTAGCCAGCAAAAGAAAATGAGGTTACTTTTTTTGCACAGGTGGTGGTGTAATGGGTTGGGGATAGTATCTGGGTTCTTTGGTACCTGTTGAGTCTTCTTAAATGCCACAGGCTACCTGAGTACACCAGAAGAAGAGTACACCACAGTGTACTCTTCTTCTGCTAAATTTAAAATGGACATAGCTTCTTTAAATTTAACAAGTCTGACTTTTGAGCTTTTTTCCTCTAATAAAGGAGGTCAGAGGAATTTCCTTATAGTGCTGCTTTCAGCGGGATAACGCACGCTAAGATCAAAGTTCTCTGTACTCAAATTGACTTTATAAACACCAGAACTCAACAAAAGAACACACTGAAATTAAATATATGTCATCACAAAATTCAAACAAACAGATATAAATAATAAAATGCAATATAACTAAGTGTATATCAGATCAGATCCTGTATTACAATAGCTGCTATACACTGCCATACACGGATTTTATAGTGCACTACATACAGTTGAAATAAATACATAAAATAGTTAAAACAGTTAGGATAGCACTAATAATGGCCTACTAACTGTTGAGCAGCTAAATGAGTGGATTAGTTAAACGCACCCTTCATTTAGCTGTTGGCAGAATGTGACGGTTTTACATGCAGCTGAGTGGCATCTTTTGGAGATGATCAAGCTAGCAGATCAAAAACCGACTGATGTGACTTTTTTGTGTGTGATAGATCTTTCCACCTACAGACCTTTGTGCAACAATGTTAGTGTCTGATTATTTGACACACATACTGTATACACCGGGTGTCACTGGCGTGCACAGATAGAGACGAGGTGGTGCTGAAGCACTTGCCCTTTTGCCCTCAGTCCAAAAAAGTGCCCTTTTGAAAGACGTGATTTTTTTTTTTAAAGCTGCGCGATTTAAAAAGGTGTGAAAATAATGGCTTGATTTGTGCCCCTTCTTCAAAGACACCCGAACCCTGTCGCTTTTTCACTGTCACCGTGTCACGTGAACACGCTTGCAGTTCATTTGTTGTGAGGCGTGTAGCAGCGGCATGACATAGGACTACTTGGAGTAGGCATAGTAGGCTAACTATAGCGACTGGGAGCCACGGCGGACAACACGGCATCTCTTTCCCTTCCCAACCAGTCAGGTAACCCATGAATCGAGTGAAATTATTCTGTTTGCCCTCTAAGACCAACCTGCAATTGTTTTGTTGTGAAGTAGCCTGTCAGAAACTGCACATGACAAACTTTGCCAGCTTGCCCCCTCCATCCATCCATATGGATAAACAAAAAAACGACACATTTAAAATGTAACTGTGGCGGAGGCGTGGCCCCGGGCGCAGCTGCAGGGGAGGAGTGGAGCAGAAGGCTCAACAGGGCGGCGCTGCGAGGCCGGTAAGGACAGCTGATGGTGTTTATGTACTGATGATGGTCTCCCTCCGCTGTGTTTTTATAGTGAGACGGGGAGGAGCGGCCAGGGAGAGATCAGCTGGGCTCGTGAGCTGTCAGGCTGTGCGACTGATTCAGCTGTCAAAACAAACACGTCAATAAATGTGGAAATTGGCAGTACATACCTGCGTGTGCGTGTATTTATGCCTGGTGTACTCCACAAGTGGTGCCGAAACCCAGGAAAGTGCCGGTGGGGGAATGTCCGACCCACAGGCCGCGCCACCCGCCCAGCCTCTGCAATTCTTGGCGCAGATGCTAGCGGAGATGGCGACGATGAGCCGGGATCAGGCGGCCGACCAGCGTGCCCACCTGGCCGCGCTGCGGGAGCAAACGGACCGACAGACGCAAGTTCTGGAGCGGCTGGTCGGGGCCGCTGCCATGCCGAAGCCCTCGCCACTGTCGGTGGCGGTGCCCCGGATGGGGGACGGGGACGACCCACAGGTTTTTTTGGAGACCTTCCGTGCCACGGCGGAGGCTTGCCAATGGCCGCGGGAGGAGTGGGCTCCGCGGCTGCTTCCCCTGCTGTCTGGGGAGGCACAAACAGCGGCTCTGAGTCTGCCTCCGGCGTCGAGGAGCAGCTTCCCGGATGTGAGCCTGGCGGTGGTGGACAGGCTGGGGCTCACCGCCGAAGACCATCGCCGGCGGTTCCGGGCCTGTCGGCTGGCTACAACGGACCGACCATTCGCCTGGGCCCGGCAGCTGCGCGACGCGGCGGTGCGCTGGTTGCAGCCGGGAGCATCGGAGGGCGAGACGAAGCTGGTGGACAAGGTGGTGCTGGAGCAGTTCACGGAGGGATTGCCAGCGGAGACGGCGAGATGGGTCCGGTGCCACCGGCCCGCAAGCTTGGAGGTAGCGGTGACGCTGGCGGAGGACCACCTTGCCACTGGAGCAGGGGAGCCCGGGGACGCCGGACGGAGGCCGAACAAACAGGCCCCAGTGCCGGCCCCCGAGGCGCCGTGTGCCGGCACCAGGGCAGGCAGAGCAGCTGCCGGCGCTGAGCCCCACTAACCCTTTCGTGGCGGCGGTGCCATCCAGGGGAACCGAGCCGAGTGGAGCCGCCCCCGAGCCACGGAGGGCAGCACAAACGCCGGGGCCGGAGTGTTGGAAGTGCGGGCAGCCGGGACACCTGAGGAGGGATTGTCCGCTTATGGAAGTGGGGCAGGTGTTCCGCGTTGCTGGCGCCCCAGCACCCTCCCCTGGTCCAGGAGGGACATACAGTATTCGGGTAAGGACTCGAGGGGATATACGCCAGGCGTTGGTGGACACGGGCTGCACACAGACCCTCGTGCACCAAGGCTTGGTTCGCCCCGGGGCATTATTGGAGGCAGAATGGGTGGAGGTGAGGTGTGTTCATGGTGATGTGCACCGGTACCCCATGGTGCCGCTGCTGCTAAAATACAAGGGCCATACACATAGGGTAACGGCGGCGGTTAGCCCGCGCCTGTCGCACACCCTGATTCTGGGTACCAATTGGCCGGGGTTTCATCAGCTACTGGGGCAGTACGCGGGGGTGCGATCACGACCGGAAGCGGGGTGTAGCGTGTGCGCGGCATTCAGCGGTGACGCGGGGTCGTCCGACACCGACTCCGGGGGGGAGGAGCCCCGGAAGTGTCCCCCATGGGTGATTTCCCACTGGAGCAGTCTCGTGACGGCACCCTACGCTCAGCCTTTGACCAAGTGATGGCTATTGATGGTCACGTGGTGCGCCCTGAGGCCGCGCAGACCTACCCGCGTTTCGTCTTATTAAATGACCGTTTATATCGAGTGAGTCGTGACACTCAGACTGAAGAAACACACACCCAGTTGTTGGTGCCGCAGGGCCGCCGGGAAACACTTTTCCAGGCAGCCCACTATAACCCCATGGCAGGGCATATGGGCTACGAGAAAACTCTGGAGCGAATAACGGCCCGATTTTATTGGCCGGGCATCCGAGCGGATGTGCGCCGCTGGTGCGCGTCCTGCCCGGACTGCCAACTTGTTAACCAGCCGGCCATACCGAGAGCGCCTCTGCGCCCTCTCCCCCTCATTGAGGTCCCGTTTGAGCGCATCGGCATGGACCTCATCGGGCCGTTTCACCGGAGTGCACGCGGTTACCGCTTTGTGTTAGTCCTGGTGGATTACGCAACGCGGTACCCGGAAGCAGTTCTGCTGCGCACCATCTCGGCTAAGTGTGTGGCGCAGGCACTGTTTCAGGTCATCTCCCGAGTCGGAATCCCGAAAGAGATACTGACTGACCAGGGCACGTCGTTTATGTCTCGTACACTGCGGGAACTGTACGAATTACTGGGCATTAAATCTATTCGGACCAGCGTCTACCACCCTCAGACTGACGGGCTGGTGGAGCGGCTGAATAAGACCTTAAAGTCCATGATTCGGAAGTTCATTAACGAGGATGAACGCAATTGGGATCACTGGCTAGACCCTCTGTTATTCGCAGTGCGGGAGGTGCCCCAGGCCTCCACGGGATTTTCTCCCTTTGAACTGCTGTTCGGCAGGAGGCCACGTGGGGTGCTCGACCTGATTAAAGAAAGCTGGGAGGACGGTCCGAGCCCCGCCAAAAATGAGATTCAGTACGTGTTGGACCTGAGAGCAAAACTCCACACTTTGGGGAGGTTGTCACGGGAGAATTTGCTCCAGGCTCAGCAGCGTCAGCAACGCCTGTATGACAGAGGGGCTAGACTCAGGCAATTTTCACCGGGAGATAAAGTGCTTGTGTTACTCCCTTCTTCCAGCTCGAAGTTGCTCGCCAAGTGGCAAGGTCCCTTTGTGGTCACACGGCGTGTCGGGGACGTGGACTATGAGGTCGCTCGGTCGGACAGGGGAGGAGCCGCGCAGATTTATCACCTCAATCTCCTCAAACAGTGGCGAGAGGTCGAAACCGCTTCTCTGGTGAGCCTGGTGAAGGAGAGAGATGAGTTGGGGCCTGAGGTGCCAAATTCTATCATTCCCACCTCCCTCCCTTGTGACGACCATCTCACACAGGCCCAGAGAGCGGATGTTGTCGCGTTGCAACAGCGTTTTGCGGACGTGTTCTCCCCCCTGCCCGGCCGGACGTCCCTCATCGAGCACCATTTCGTGACGCAGCCCGGCGTGACGGTGCGTTCACGGCCCTACAGGCTCCCGGAGCATAAGCGAAAAATCGTGCAGAGGGAATTGGCGGAAATGCTGAGGATGGGAGTATTAGAAGAGTCGCACAGTGCCTGGTGTAGCCCCATCGTTCTGGTGGCGAAGAAGGATGGGTCTATACGGTTCTGTGTCGACTATCGCAGGGTGAACGAAGTGTCACGCTTTGATGCCTACCCCATGCCTCGGGTCGATGAGCTCCTGGACCGGTTAGGCACGGCCCGCTTTTTCACGACGCTGGACTTAACCAAGGGCTATTGGCAGATTCCCTTGTCTGCCGAGGCCAGGGAGAAAACGGCCTTCTCCACTCCGTACGGTTTGTACCAGTTCGTGACACTCCCGTTCGGCCTGTTCGGGGCCCCGGCCACTTTCCAGCGTCTCATGGACCGGGTACTGCGTCCGCACGCGGCGTATGCTGCCGCCTACCTGGATGACGTGATCATCCACAGCGACACCTGGGCGGAGCATGTGCTGCGGGTGGCCGCGGTCCTGGAGTCCCTGAGGGGGGCGGGGCTCACGGCCAATCCAATAAGGCTACATGCCGTTAGGCAGAGGGCTCTTTTGAGCCCATTTTTCGTTACAAATTTTAGGATGATCTCACGGAAATCTGTGAATAAATACAAAGTTTTCAAACTGAAGTCAGTGACGGGAAGACATCACACTTTTTAGAGATGGAACTGCAGAAAAACCTAAAACCTTGACATGATTATGAATAATAGAATTATGGACGTTTCTCCGTTTTTGTGGATTAGCCTTTCCATAACTAACGTCAACTACTGTCCTACTTTGGTAAGATTGAAATTAATGTTTTTGACTGTCTTTAGTAGGTGTCTCCTGTGAGAAAGTTAGAACACCGTCCAACTGTCTAAAGATGCAGTCTTTAGCCTAACTGGTTGTTACTGACTCAGCGATGCTCGCAGACATTTACGCACTGTGTTGTGACCTGATTGTGACAGAACAGTGACGTTGTTATTGGTAGTTTGAAGGGTACGGTGTTGGGGGTGGTGCATGTTAAAAGTTTTGAGAAGCACTGGTTAGACATGTTAATTTTTTTTGGTGTAACATATTGGCAACATTAACACATTAATTTGCTAAAGGAAAAATAGGCAGTTCCCAATTGCCTGTGAAAACGACCATTCTGCCCTGTTCTTGTAATGACCACAGTCAGTCTTATTCGTTCTCATACATTTTGGTCTATTTATTTACTAATTTCAGCAAGCATAATGCCTAGGAAAGAGAGGCTGAGAAAGGAGAAAGAAAGGGATCTACTACAACAGGCAGCCCAGGGAAGCAGTTCTCTGCTCTCCTGGATGAAAGCAAAGGAAAATGAAGATGAAAGGTCAGAGTCAAGGGCAGAGTCAGGTTCTATTTTAATGTTTTAATGTAACCTGCTCCTTGCAGTTAATTCTATTGAAAAATCTTAAAAGCTGTTCACACTTAGTTTTTAATGAACTTAATCAGCAGGCATTGAGCTAACTATTATTTTGTACCTACGAAAGTTATTTCTATGTTACAAGACTTGCAGTATGGGTTATTATTAAAACGATCTGTTTAAGCTTATTATTATGATAAATAATAATACTATTATTATTATTATTGCTCCATTGTAGTCAGTCACAGCAGGGAAGCAGCTCTATGCCATCTACCAGCATAGCAGAAGAGGGAGATATAGAAACAGATGAAGCCGCGACCAATGCAGCAACAGGTTCAGTTAGGCCTACAGACACTGATGTAGTGCTCTCTGAAGACCACAATGAGGAAGAACCGATCGATCACATAATGTCAAAGTTAGCAGCTTTACAATACCCAACAGATCCAACACACATCCATACATTTAAAATAAAGCGCAATGACAGATACGTTTCAATGTGCTGCAATGTGGGCCCATGTCAGCCTGATATACCTTACCCCAAAACTGAGGGGAGATCATTCCAGAAACAGTGGTTTTCTGCTAATGTGTGGCTGGAATACTCACCCACTGCTAATTCAATGCATTGTTTTAGTTGTCGGCTTTTCCTCTCGGATGAAAAATATAAAAGCAGAACAGCCTGGACAACTGATGGCATCAGAAAGTGGAGTACTGCTCTTGAAAAAATCAAACAACACTCCAGCGCAGAGATGCACATGACAAGCATGGTTAGATGGATCAATTTCCAGAAAAAGGCCCTTCAGTCTGCATTTGATGTTTCAGACGTAAAAGGGGTGGAAGTTAGAGAGCGAGAGAGGCAGACAAACAAAGAAATCCTGACAAGATTAATTGACCTAACAGTGTATCTTGCACGTCAGGGACAAGCATTCCGAGGTCATGATGGGAGTGAGTCCAGTGATAACCGTGGCAATTTTCGTGAATTAGTCAATGTATTTTCCCGCTACGATAGTGTGCTGAAAATGCATTTGGAAAAAATTGCCACAGTTAAAGCCACCAAGACAAGGCCCCAGGTGTCACTGCTTTCCAACAGAAGTCAAAATGACATCATTGCAGCACTAGGAACTTACATCAGGAAGGAGATACAACGTGAAATAAAAGAGGCTGAAATGTATTCCATTCTACTTGATGAAACCTCTGATGTTTCACACAAAGAGCAAGTGTCATTTGTTGTGCGATATTTTCATCATATGCAAATAAAGGAGAGATTCATCGAAGTGTGCAATGTTGATACAACTACAGGCCAGGAGCTGGAGAATACAGTGTTCTTGCTTCTGCAAAAGAATGGCCTAGAGATGAAGAACATGTATGGTCAAGGCTATGATGGAGCAGCCAACATGAGTGGCATGTATAAAGGTCTCCAAGCTAGAATCCGTGCACACAATGAGAAGGCCCTCTATGTGCACTGCAAAGCCCATTGCCTCAATTTGGTACTAGTGGAGGCATCAAAGTCCAGCAAGCATTTTGTGACATTTTTCAACTTGGTGGAGAAATTGTATGCCTTTTGCTCAGGCTCCCCAAAGCGTCATGCTGCCTTGGTCAAATTTCAGGAGTCTCTCTTTCCTGGACAACGTGTTATGGAGCTCCAGCAGCTGTCAGATACTCGATGGGCTTGCAGGGAAAAAGCACTGAAGGCACTTCAGAGAAATTTGAAAGCCATTTTGATGCTCCTTGATGACATCAGTGACAGTGACCCACCTAACCTGGCCCAAGGTGATGCTCAGATGTACAGAAATGCCATTAATTTTATGTTCATTCTCTGCATGGAAATCACCACACCAGTATTCGAAGTCACTGCTTTGGCATCAGATTCTCTGCAGGAAGAAGGGTTGGACCATTCCACTGCCTACAAGGTAATTGATGGTGTGCTTCACACATTGCAAACCATGAGGTCTGAGGAGAAATTTGGAGAGATATTTAGATGTGCATCAGAGAAGGCAGAGAGTTTCAACATTCCAGTACCTACCGTGGTGCCTGGTCAGGAGAGAAAGCGGAAAGTTCCAGTGCGTTTCCAACACAGCACCACAGTGTCTCAAGTAGGTGCTCAGTTTGAGTCAGTGGAGGCATATTTCAGGAGTGGTGTATATTTCACCTTTCTGGACATCATGACTGGGGAACTGAACAGGAGGTTCAAAGGGGACAATACTGGAAGCCCAACGGCCAGAATCATTCAGTCCTTCCAGCCCTTAACTGTGCATGCTAACTGGGTAGGCCCACCAAACCCAGAAGCCATTGAAGCTGTCCACATCCTCTGTGAATTCTATGGAGAAGATGAGGACCAGCTCAAAACAGAATTAAAGGTCTTCCACTCCAGCTTTAGTTCAAAAGACCTCAGAGAAATATTTCTGATACTGAGGGAAAACAATGGCCAGCTGATCTTTCCTGCCTTTGTCAAAATGATTCAGAGCTATGCAACACTACCAGTGACAACTGCGACAGTTGAAAGATCCTTTTCAAAGCTAAAAATAATCAAAAATAAACTAAGAAGTTTGTGTGGAGAAGAAAGGTTGTCTGATCTCCTCTTGTTGGCCATTGAGAAAGATGTGGAGATCAATTACAACGAGGTCATCAACATCTACAAAGACATGGCACCAAGAAGGATGCTTCTTTAGAGCAGTACACTCCATTTAATGGACACTTGAGAATATGTATGTATATAGTTTAGAGTTGGATACAGATTTTATCTTTTTGTGGTGTGATTTTTGATTTTTAGAGAATGTTTTGAAATAAAAGTCAAATTGCATTTAACCTGTGCGATTTTTTTATTATAAAAAGAAAAGGTTTTCCACATATGCAAAAAGTGCCCTTTTTTCCCCCTGGAGCACTTGCCCCCCAAAATGTCTGTGCACGCCACTGCCGGGTGTGGCAGAGAAAGGTGCACGCAAGGACAAGCCTGCATGGCAACTTGATGTCAGCTTGAGTCAGTCACACTGCCAGGCATTGGCAAACAGAGGTTACATAATATCACCAAGACAGCAGTGAATCCACTATTCCCCAACTTCAATTATACCACAAGATGCTTGAGCTCAGGTGGGGGTTGAGATCATTACGACTTCATGGCACAAAATGATCCTCATATCTGTCGGGGATTACAAGGGCTGCTGATCAGCAGCGAGAAACTGATTATTACCAGGCAGATGGTGAGATGTCTGACTGTTAAACTCCAGATTCTGACTCAAGACACACAAAAAAATCCCCTTCTCGTGTCAAAAGCCACGACAGCCAACGACAATGTAAGTTTGGGAAATAATAATATGAAATTCTGCAATTCTGCAAATCTGACGACACAAGGAGAAAAATGTGTTACTCAGTGTGTAATAATTTCAGTTCCATTTCCAGACACCAATGCTTCTCAGACTCATCATAAACACAGGAGCTCTTCAAAGAAAGTGCTACACCAAGCTGCCGAACTTACCAACTTTATAAACAGATGCTTATTAGATTTTTGTTCAATCAAAACAAAAACAGGTTGCAGGGTTTTTAAACAAGGTTAGGAACAATGAGGGCCTCCTGTTGGTTCTCCGGCTTATGACATTGTGACATTGCTTTCATTAAATAGATTATAGAGTCATACTGCACATTTGTTAAAAATTGCTCTTATTCAGATTCATTGTGCTTAGCAGTCTAAATGCTAAATAGACGTGTGTGTGTGTGTGTCTATTTAGCAGTCTAAATGCTAAATAGACCCCGGGTGGGTGGAGACTCTTAGAACTGAAGAAACTTCTCAGATGAGAGAAGAAACGTCTTCAAGAAACTTAAAGAAGTCCAAGCCACCTATAACTGACCTCTGATTCATTCAGGCATAAAAAAGGTAAATAACTCATGGTGTTGTCAACACTATACCCTCTATACCCACCCTCTATAAACAGAGTGGGCTAATCTATATCTGGAAGTGACTGCATGGCTCCAGTAGTACACTTTTTGAAATGGTGCACCTGCTATTTATCGATCTCATCATCTAAAAGCCACTCTGACCTTTCTTTCATCTGGTGAAGGTCACAAACTCTTTGACATTAGTGTGGAGGCCGTGTATTGGGCACACTGGAGCTAAACAGTGAGGTCACTGAGGGTAATACTGGTAACTGAGCTACCAGTACTACCCTTTTTAATTTATCTGAATGGTTTTAGTATTTTATGAAAATATTAAAGCTAGAACAGAATTCAGTAATGTGTGTCATACAGTGGATTTAGATGACGCTGGGAGCTTTTCAGGCAAATTGTTCCACTAACTCGACTGAGTCCATGAGCAAAAAAAGCTTCATTAAATTTGTTCATTAGCCACTCACTGTGCTCTTGTCACCAGTAAATAATTAGAGTGGAGCTCAGATGCATCCAAAGTAATTTGAACATAGTTAGACAGTCTTCTAGTGTGTCTGTAATGAAGTCTTTAATAAACTGTTAAACACCATAGGCCCATATTTCACTTATATGTTCAGATATTTACATTTCAATGACGCAGCAGCAGATTTATAAAATAAATGCTAAACTATACTGTTTGCTCATGATAATTTTTCTGTCCTGTGTAGAAATGGAACCAGACAAAGTTCCCAAACGCAAATACCCTCCTTCAATGAAAGTAGTTCTAGTTTCACCCACAGATTTTGGGATCCACATTTTGAATAATTTTGAAGTTAACAGCTAATGCTAGCAAGCTTGACTAGCAAGATACAATTATATACTGACTGGATGCAACACGCATATATTGATTGATTGATTGATTGATAATACTTTATTCATCCCGAGGGAAACTGGGTTAAGGCTGCCAGCCTTGCCAGCACCATCTTACCCATCCATCCATCCATCCATCCATCCATCTTCATCCGCTTTGTCCGGGGCCGGGTCGCGGGGGCAGCAGCCTAAGCAAAGAGGCCCAGACCTCCCTCTCCCCAGCCACCTCCTCCAGCTTGTCCGGGGGAATACCAAGGCGTTCCCAGGCCAGCCGAGAGATATAATCTCTCCAGCGTGTCCTGGGTCTGCCCCGGGGCCTCCTCCCGGTGGGACATGCCTGGAACACCCCACCCAGGAGGCGCCCAGGGGGCATCCTTGTCAGATGCCCGAACCACCTCAGCTGGCTCCTTTCGATGTGGAGCAGCAGCTGCTCTACTCTGAGCCCCTCCCGGATGGCCGAACTTCTCACCCACCCTAAGGGAGAGGCCAGCCACCCTTCGGAGGAAGCTAATTTCTGCCGCTTGTATCCGCGATCTCGTTCTTTCGGTCACTACCCACAGCTCGTGGCCATAGGTGAGGGTAGGGACGTAGATCGACCGGTAAATTGAGAGCTTTGCTTTTACACTCAGCTCCCTCTTCACCACGACGGACCGGTGCAGCGTCCGCATTACTGCAGCTGCAGCCCCAATCCGTCTGTCGATCTCCGGCTCCCTTCTCCCATCACTCGCGAACAAGACCCCGAGATACTTGAACTCCTCCACTTGTGGCAGGAACTCATCCCCGACCCGGAGTGGGCACTCCACCCTTTTCCGGCTGAGAACCATGGCCTCAGATTTGGAGGTGCTGATCCTCATTCCCGCTGCTTCACACTCGGCTGCGAACCGTTCCAGTCCGTTCCATCTTACCCTTCCAACCATATATACTGGTGTTTCGAAGGCATTTGGAGGGGGGTGGAGGGTGAGTGTAGGTCTGTGTCAGTGTACATGCGTATGTGTGCGTGTGTGTTCCGTGTTCAACCGAGAGAAAGTGTCCCTTCACCTGGTTAAGCAGCTGTCAGGGTTAATCTTGTTATAATGACGTTACTGGACGTCGCTAATGTGTTAACGAGCTAACCGCACTAACGCAGTGCAGCCCCATGTACGGGGCAATCTGCGATAACACTAAAACATTACCGCTGCTGCTGGGTTGAGATTCACGAGTCCGGAGCGGAATTAAAAACACGACATTCATTCAGGTAAATGACGTGGTGACGTCATTTGGGGCGACTGGAATCGATAAGGGAATCGTTTGCAAAAATGGCAAACAATTCCAAGGAATTGAAACAGTGGGAACCGGTTCTCAACAAGAACCGGGTTTCGATACCCATCCCTACTGATGTTGTTTCTCTTGTTACTTAGTGTGTACTCCTTCTGAGGGAAGGGATACAAACTAAGAGTACATGCATGTTTGTATTGTGTGGAATTCCATTAGTTTGTACTTAACTGTAAATGTTAATGAGAATATTTGCAACATTTCCGGCCCATTACAACTGCTTATTCACACTGTTGTTTGATATACAAAGGTATAAAAAGGACCTAAAATGGGAATTATACACCGTTCCTTCATATTAATGTCCTGATGATTTAGTGATACAGTCATAAGCCCAAAGTGTGACATCAGATACCAGACGGAACATGCCATCTCTATATTAGGAATGTTAGTAACCCGAGAGCAGTGGTCAGGTAATGTCAATGGGTGTTACTGCAGGGACTGTGCACAGCAACATTAATCCCACTTCGGATTAATGTTACTGCTAATGAAAGAACATGATTTTGTTGAGAACTGGGCTAGTAACCAAGGACACTGGACTGAGTCCTCAAAGGACCGTAAACTTGAATTACAAAAATGATACACCGGTGTCCTTCTAAATTCATGAACTTCTGTAAAACTGGAACTGTACTTGATTTTGGTACTTTCCCATCAGCTAATTTTTATCAGCAGATGTAAAATGCGGACATTTTAAACTATACATGGACAATACAATGTCAGCTGTCGAGTCTTCTCTTTTATTTTGTAGGAGAAAATGTGAAAAGCGTTCAACCTTGTGTTAGCTACAGGCCTTATTGCATGTAAAAACCTTTATTTAATGGAGAGGGAACAGAAATCACAAAAATGGTAACCTATGGATTTTAGGACTCATTCCTGCAAAAAAAATCTTTGGATATTCTTTGAAAAAAGAGCCAGGTGAAGTCTTTTGCAACATCAACTACTTGGCAGTTACCTAGCAACAGTGTTCCCTTGACATGGGTTTTACCACTAGGATGCAAAGGATATCTTGCAGCCCTCAGATTCACTCTCCCTTTTAAACATAGTTTTTTTTTGTCAGATATTGCCGCATAGAGGATAAATATGAGTGACCTGTCAAAACATACAAAATAACATACATGTGTGAGGAGAATACAACTGCAAAAAAAAGCTTCAGCACAAACATTAAAAACATATGCACAAACACTGCACTTGCTGCTGGTCATTCATCCAGAACTCTGCCCACCACCAAACTTTCTGTTTAGGATAAAAAAGCCACCTGCTGACTTCTACTGTAAAAGCTGTTATCTCCAGAAAGCAGAGCAGCACTGGAATGTATTTTCTTTTTCTTTTTTCCCCCCAATCAGTATAAAGCCGGGCTGCTTGTTGATCTCAAGCAGACTTCATCCAAACTTATGAAGTTTGAAATGCTCACATGGCTCCAGCAGCTGCTTGAACTTCTCCCCTGGACCCCCTCTTGGCTCAGCTAAGCTTGGGAAATTAGGAAAGTGTGAAAAAAGCAGAAAAGAAAAACATCAAGCCGCAGTCAGCTGCCAAGAGAACCGATGGTATAATTTCATATGGAAATGAGAGTGCTGTCGTCCAAGGAAGAAAATGTAAAAACATCACCAAAGGGCCTGCAGTAATTGAATGTCACTCAGAGGGGCTGCTGTGCTTTGCTACAGCCTGATATGCAGTGTAAACGCATCGTGAGATATTCACATCTTTCCTGGAAGAAATTAGGAAAGGAAAAGCCTGTAACTTTGTGCTGAGTCATGTCCTGTGGGGGAAATGACTCCTGATGTCCTCTCACTATGTCACCAGTTGCTGTGTCATGCCAGCTGGAGTGCCAGCCAGTATTTTCCTCAGCCTGCGTCACTGTTGTGGCCCATTAACTACACTCTATGCCAAGTTTGTCACTGTCATTTTGAAATCACAAACACTGTTTCAGTTTAAGAAAACAACCACAAATTAACAGCTCAACTGCAGAGGTGTGAAAGATTATTTCAACTTAGAGATTTTATGTTCAGGAGGAATTATGTAAATTGAAAAGATTAGAGGGTCAAGCTTTAGGGTGTATTATAATGGAACTCATAAGTAACTGAGCGTCCTGTTACCAGCACTAATGAATGTTTTTAGAATAACATTAGATAACATGTTTTAACATCTTTACTGAGGAATACACCAGTCTAACTTTTCCAATAGGCGATTCTGTCTCAGAACAGAATTGCCAATTACCAGAGTATGTCGCCGAGTGGGGAAAAACACATGAACAAGTTGGTGGTGTACCTGGGGCTTCAGTTTAAGACTATGCTTCCTCCTCACCGTCACCCAGCCGTCATCTTCAGAGTTGGGGAGTAACGGAATACATGTACCGCCGTTACGTATTTAAAATACAAAATATGAGTAACTGTATTCCGTTACAGTTACCGTTTAAAAAGGTGGTATTTAGAATACAGTTACTTTGTTGAAATAAATGGAATACACGGCGGTCCTCTGTAATTTTGGTCATTCCACGCCGCGCATTGCGGCTCAAAACCCAAACAAAACACGCGAGAAGAGGCTGTAAAAAAAAAAAAAAAAAAAAAAAAAGCGTCCTGTTGGTGGCGTTAGTCAAACAATGGAGCCGGAGCCAGCCGGAGCCAGCCAACAGAGTCAGCAGTGCACGTTGGGCAGGAATGCGTTTCAGAGTTGGAAGTTCCAACAACATTTCATATTCAAAGAAGAAAGGGATGGGCGGAATTTCACAGTGCAATGCAAACTCTGCTTGCCAGCGAAGAAGATGCTCTCTGCGTCAAAAGACTCCACCTCCAACCTAAGAAAACATCTGAAAGTAAGTTATTTTAAAAAAACTAAAGTTAACATACTGCAAATATTTTATTTTAGTTGTGGTAGCTACCTAGGCTATGTGCCACTTCAGTAGCTTCGATATAATATTGCTGTGATTTTAGCTAACATTGTTAGCTGGCATTAGCTAACGTTAGTTCATAGACGGGTAAACTTGATGGATAGCATTAACGAGCTGTAAATTATGGTGTGCAGTTGTGAAAGCCATCCCAAAATGATTAACAGTAGGGTGGACATTAAGGTTGGGCGAGATTAAAAATTTTTCCAACCGACAATCGTCAGTCAAACGATAACCAACATAATCGTGCAGGTGACTTGTTAATGGGCGGAGCAATGTAATAATGCACGGACTGATTTGCGCATTTAGAACATAAATAGAAAGTTTAGTTTGGGGGGGATATTTTTTCTTTTTTTCTTGTTGGAGTTTCTGTATTAACATAGCTACTTTTTGGATTATTCATTTATTTATTCGAGATGCACCAAATTGCACAAAAAACATAACTTTACCTCTGATATTTTTTTATGGTCGCTGGAAGTGACATTTTGGTTTTTAACTTATTTGTTTTTTGGTCGAGTATCTAAGACATAAACACTGGAACACAGTTAAAGTGGAAAAAGAAGTCAGTTTCTTTGTATCCCTCCCCACCATTGTGGTTTGTTTATTTAAATTAAATGTTTTTTGTTTTTTCTGAAGATAGACTACTGCTTTTCTTTCATTCTGTTATGAGTTTGAGTAAATGAATCGCTGCATTTGTTTATGCCGTTAAAACACCACTATTATATTTTCCATTGACTGCTTCTCTTACCTTCAACCAACATTATTATTATTATTATTATACTTACTCATGGGCAAAAAAAAATTAAAAAATTCCTCTTGTAAAAACAATCGGCGAAAGGCTCAACTTATTGTTGATAGTCGAGATATTCGTCCAGTTGCCCAACCTTTTTGCAGTGATCTCAAATACAAAACAATTTCTTCATCAGTAATATTTTATTTTTTGGTTGGTCTCTCTCTTTTTTTTTTTTTTCCAGAGGATGCATCCCAGGGTTATACACAGTTTACCCAAAGCAAATACATTGGATCATGTTGATGATGGCAAAGACACAGCCCCTCCTCCTCTCAAACAAGCCATCCTTAGCACTCCAGCCATCACCCAAAGGAGAGTAAATTCCTTGATATTTGACTTCATAGTCAATGAAGTGCAGCCCTTTTCTACCGTTGAGAACACCTCATTCCGTAAGATGGTTGAAGGACTAAGTGGGGGCAGGAGTCCTGTTTGCAGAAAAACATTGATGACTCACATTGAGAAAACCTTTCCAAAAATGAAGGAAGCAATAACTGAAATTCTTCTACATACTCAAAATGTGTGCACAACAGCAGATATCTGGACTGCGCATCACAGAAGTTTCATTGGCATTACATGTCACTGGGTCGAGTCAGACACATTGGATCGCAAGTCTGCTGCACTGGCATGTGAGAGGATAAGAGGCCATCACACTTATGATGTTATTGCCGCCAAAATAAGTCAGGTTCATGCTGAATTCCAAATCCAAGGCAAGGTTAGTGCTACAGTCACAGACAATGGGAGCAATTTTGTAAAAGCTTTCAATGAATATGGAGATTCAGAAACAGAAGATGATCTGGAAGACACAGATGATGTACAATTTAATGATGTCACTACAGTACTTGAGGAGGAGCAAGAACACGAGGAGGTGAACTTCTTTTTGCCACCACACCATCGATGTGCTGCACACACACTAAATCTCATTGCCACGACTGACCTTGATAAAGCTGCTTCACAGCAGGGTGTTTCCAGAAAATTATATAGGAGTGCAAAGGCAAAATGTGCAGCCATCTGGAATAAGGCTCATCGCTCATCAGGTGCTTCTGATGTAATTGAAGAAATTGCCCAAATGAGATGTGTTGTACCTTCAGTGACTAGGTGGAGCTCAGAATACCATGCAATCGAGAAGCTAATGAATCTACCTGAAAGTCAGCTCAATGAAATCTGTGAACAACTGAAGGTGGCAAAACTGCATCCTCAAGAGACAGTGTTTCTCAAAGAGTATGCAGCCATTCTGAAACCACTTGCCTACTCAGTCAACCTGCTCCAGGGGGAAAAGAACTGCTATTTCGGATATGTGATTCCCACCCTTCTCAGTCTGAAAGCCAAGTTATCTGAAAAGTTGACACAAGTGCAATTTTCAACTCACATCCTCTTAGCAATCATTAAAGCAATTGACACTCGATTTGCAGCTGTATTAGCCTCCCATGAAGCAAGGATGGCAGCATCCACCATCCCAAAATTTCGACTCTGGTGGCTTGCTGATGATGAGAGAGAATCCATGAGAAGAACAATGGTCCAAGAGGCCCGTCTCCTCAACACAGAACCTTCTAATGACACCAGCACCACTGGACATGCCTCAGTGGGAAATGAGCCGGAAGATGATGACGACAGCTTCTTCAGTTTTCAGAGTACACAGGTGACCTGTTCTACAGCGGAGGATGAGGTACAGAGGTATCTTCAAGATTCAGATAAGACATTGACCTCATTAAAGGGATATCCATTGATCAGAGCCCTCTTCTTAAAATACAATACAACTCTGCCGTCAAGTGCTCCTGTCGAGCGTCTCTTTAGCCACGGAGGACTTGTTTTCACCCCACACCGTAACCGCATGACAGACAAACACTTTGAACAGGTGCTCTTGCTGCGTTACAACCGCCTTTACTGGACTATAGACTAGGCGAAACAGATGTAGGTAGTCTGCTGAAACTATCTTGATATTGTTCACAGATAGGGCTTGCAACCTCAGTATTTTGTAGTCTTTAGTATTTGTTTTTGGCATGCATTCAAAAAGCAGCACCTCATATGTTTACTGCAATTGTTCGCCAATTATTTGATTTTTGTGGCCAATTAAGGTTTTCAACCAAGCAGTTCAGCACTGACACCTTGGACAGTTCTTTGTTGCATGCCTTTGTTAAATGGCCATAAGTTAATGTTGCTCAGTTGCATTAAAACATATGTCTTGTTTTAAAAATTATATCTAGGGGTAAGGTTTAAAATGTAATTTCTCATTGTTACATTGAGTTTGAATATCTGAGTTGTATTGAAAAATCTTTTGTAATTTAAAATTATTGGTGGAAGAATAATATTGACAGTAAATGCCAAAATAATATATTTTTCATTTTTGAGTATAATTTTATATATTGCCTTTTTTTGTCCTAATAAGAAAACAGTCATTGAAAATGCTGATATTTTTTCTCCTTGTGCAAGGCTACTTTTTGTTTTAACTAAGTGATGTTGGTGACCATAACAGTAAATACTTTTCAATGGCATATTTTATGTTTGTCTTCCACTTGTCAGCTTTATAAATAAAAAAAATGTTAAGGAAAGACTGTGCTTTTTTTTATTATCTTTAAGAAGACAAAACAGCTTATACAAACATACCCAAGTCTTTGCTCCTCTATATTACATATATTATCTTAAGTTGGGCCTAACAGTTAATTGGTAAAGAAAAACAAACAAGGATTTGCAGGATGTGATAGCAACATTCATGTAGTTGTAAAAAGCATGACAATATATTAAGTATTCCAAAGTATTCAGAATACGTTACTCACATTGAGTAACTTAACGGAATACGTTACAAAATACATTTTGGGGCATGTATTCTGTATTCTGTACTGGAATACATTTTAAAAGTAACCTTCCCAACACTGGTCATCTTTCCCTGGTTACTCGGTGCCTGCCGGGAGGCAGCTAGCAGGGCCTACCCTATCTTCGGCTGCACCGGCTACAGGGGCCTGGCTAGCTACAGGTGTATCAAGGGTGCGAAGCCGAGTATCCACTTCAGTAATCCTGGCCTCCAGAGCTGCAAAAAGGCTACATTTATTCTAGACTGAAGAAGTCACTTGGATGAGTGATGAAATGTTTCTTCCACTGAAAACACTACGTCCAGATGAACAGAATCAACTTTTGGAGAGCTACATTTATTACAAGTATCATTACTGCTAAAGGAGGCTGAGAAGTAACTAAACATCTGACACAATTAGCAGGAAAGTGCAGGAGGGACGGGTGAAGAGGCCATGCTACTAGCGAGTCGGCTACAAACTAAGCTAGCGAAACGGTAAAGACACAGTGAGTGAATACTTTGGCAATAAATTAGGGAGAGAGTACACACAGAGAGTGCTTCGGGTGAAGCACGTGAAAATTATACTATGAAAAAATAAGTTATCTAAAGTTTTTAAATTAAATTTGCTTTGCAGATAAGCTACTCAAAAACACGACTGTGTGTTGGAACAGGAAGTGATACTCTACCGCAGAGAGAGGGAACACCAAGTGACAGCTCCCTAATAATAATGACTAATAATGAAATCATTACTCTGTTCTAGTCCAGTCAGCTTCCTGCCCATCTTCCATGAGCCAATCAGCCTCCATTCTGTATATTTTAAATCTCAGGGCTATTCTGTCTTTCACACTCTAATTTGTGCAATCCGCCTCCTCCTATCAGTGCCCCAACCTGGTCACTCTGAGCCCCATTAAAGCTTCCATCTTCATCAACTACTAGATTCTTAGGGACTCTGTCCTAACTCACAGCTGGGGTTCAGTTCTATGATAGACCATTAGAGTCTAATTGCCAAATTGCTTAATTAAATTCTTTGTAAAAATCACGTTTCCCCCCCCAAATGATCTCCGTATTGAAATCCTCACAATATATACATTATAGAAAAAATTGTGTGACTTTCATATTCTTTCATAAATGCAACTTGCGCATTTAAAACATTAAATTACATTCAACAATTTGGTCACCCATACCATCCAATCTGAGAATATCCATGTTAGCAACTGGCAGTCTTTGTACTTATCATTCCGAAATGTAAACTTTGTCATCTTAGAATCATTTAAATTACCCACGGCTATATTCTGTAGGATTGGCTCTTGGCATATCGCTGTAACAATGTAAAGCAGAAATGATTTCAATCAAGGCCTACTGGCCCAATGTTTAACTTCTGTGTCCAGTGTGCTCCATAAAGAACCTCTAATATAGGCCAAAAGATATTCTCCTTGTCAGAAAAATAAGACCCATTATTTCATATTTATTTGTTATTTTGTATTTGCATGCTCAGTGTGTCCATGGAGGGGGAGGTCACACGAGCAAGATTTCATTAGATTGGTGATTACACCGATTATATCTAAGGTAATCCATGCTTTTAAATTTCCAGTAGACTGATGCCTTAAATGTTTTCATGTATGCTGTCAGTTATCAGGCCAGTCATTTGCTTTACGGTAGGTGTCCTGTCCTAAATTTCCCTTCCAACGTGCCAACTAAATCTTAGCTTTATGCATTGTTATGTAATGCCGTGTAACTCCAGTGCCAGAGTGCGTTCTATAATTTGTTATTTTCTTATCCAGTCCTTGCAGACCAATAAAACTTTATTGATATTTTCAGCCACAGTGACATGTCCCTCCTGGGCTCTCTGAACCCACACAGCTTAGAACACGAGTTATTAGACCAGGCTGTTCAGAAGACAGGCGGTTTAAAGCAGAGCAAAAAAGAGCCCTGAAATGACTGAACTGTAAGAATTACAAAACAAAAAAGGGCAAAAAGAATGTTTTGATGTCACAATATCTGCTGTCTAACTGTGTTCTACATATAGGCATGTAGACAGCAATTATGGATGACAGATGGCATAAATAGTCATCAGGCTACTAGTATGTGATCATGTATGGAAAACTAGAATGACTTAAATATAATAACAATGATCTTTGTTAATGAAATTATTTATAAATCATATTCACATTCTGCTATACAGACATTCTAACATCGTAATGGGGAAATTATTTAAAGATTCTGAAACATCTATTTCATTGTAAATAATTACTTTGTTAACCTCTGAACATCAACCAGATCACTAGCACTAGTTTCTTTTTAAGCCATATAGTAATACATTTTGAATGAACTTTCAAATGGAAATTTGGGTGTTCCAAATATTAGAAAAATGGATGGCTGTTAGCCATAATGTTGATAATGTCACTGCTGGTAGAAGTAGCAGGATGCTATGCACTGCTGAAAGTGGGGAAAACCAGCTAGCTTGGCATCCATCAGCAAATTCACTTTGCTGCGGACATTGCGCCACTCTGCTGGTCTACCTTATGCTCCACTGTCACATCATTAATGAATATCATACATGAAGCATTGACGCTTGGGACAGCACCTCTTCCACAACACCACGGGGAACAACCATTGCCCCCAAAGGTCATAGCAATCAAGGGCCAAATAAAGGTCCTTTTTGTGTCCTTTTCTTAGTGGTGGTGCTTGGGTTGGAATAATTTACACCTCAGAGTAGTTGTTTAAACTGGGAAAGCCAGCCTTAACAAGTTTGATCTAAAATAATATACTGAATATGGTCTTAAATGGCTGACTATTTATACATTGTGCTGACTATTGTGTTGGTTAAAATACAATATTCACCCTCTTTATGCTCTGTTTTAGACTAGCTCCTAAATGACTATGTTTACTTCCATCTCTGTCTGCCATTTGGCGCTGAGCACATACTTTATAGAGAGTGTCAGAACATTTCACTGAAAACGGCTGTCTGCTGTTGAAATGGCAAAAGAAGCAAGATGAAAAACACGAGTTAATGGCTGAACGGCGAACAGATGAAAGCCAAGGGGAGCAGCAGAATTAGGAGATGGTTCTCTGTTTATCAGTACCACAGTCCATTTTCACACTGCTGTTTGAAACTGCTGTTATAAGATTAACATTTCAAAATCCACATGGCTACCAAAGAACCATTTAGGTGTGAGGTTAGGTAGCATTTAAGTCAAATGATAAAGAAGCAGGGTTTCAGAACCTACAAGATTGTACTTTTTAAGCTTTAAAAAAGATAACTGTTATATTTTTCCCTTTGTGTACAGTGCTGTCCAAAAGTCTTGAGCCATCCTGATTTCTTTATATTTTGGAAATTAGGAAATAAATGTTTTATTCACTGGCAGATGAAAACATACTTATAAATACAGTATATTAAGGAAAAACACTGACTGTTAGAACTGACTTCTAACGAACATGAAACTAAATGTTTAGTATGATGATCTTTATTCTTCAACATTTGGCTAGCTTTCTTGTAATTTCTTTAAGTTTTTACTGTTTTTTTTTTAATGTTGTCACGGTCTGACTGGCAGACCATGGGGGGATGTTGGAGAAAGGACCCAAACGCTGGACTTAGTGGAATGAGCAGTGGGTTTATTTACAGTGAGGTAAATGTACACCACACAATAAATCTCCAAAGTGCTCTCTCGACTCCCGTGACGTGTCTTCCCCTAAGTGCTGGTATCTCGCGCTCCATCGCTCTGTTAAGTAGCTCCCCCGACGAGCCCGATCAGAAGCAGGTGTGTGAGAACCTAGGCGTGACCGGCAGCCGGCAGGGCCACGCCCATCAGGCCTGCAGGTGGCTGTCCTTCATCCTTCAGCCACACCCGCAGACACACACGAGCATGGAACACAAGAGCACAGTGCAGCAAACATACATCCAATACAATAACAACAATAACAATAACAGCAATAGTAACATTAAAGGTCCACACTGCTCACGGACCCCAAGTCCCCGGAACCGGGTCCGTGACAAATGTAAGATTATCATATACAGTTGTATGACTTTAGCCATACCCTTAACCCCAAACATGTAACCAGCAACCTGGCAGATGTTACACTGACATGTTTTATAATCTCACGGTAAATGCATTTCAACAAGTAGAAAGAAGAAAGCAACTAATTAAGCCATATTTCTTTCATTCCTTAAATGTGACTGCTGGTGTCACATAATGGTTTAATTGGGGTTACTGTTCATTTCATTATTTCATGATGATGTACATTTCAGATTGAACATGGCTGATGATCAAATTGATTGAATCACAGGAATACAAAGTTTGTTTCATGAATTTGACCTATTTAGGTATGTTGTACAGTTGAAAATTCAAACATCACAGGTGTCATGGTCCCTAAGTTTGATGATTCAGTGTTTTGTGATAATTAATATTATCTGGTGTTTTAGTTTATTCTGGTTATGCTTTCTGATTTCTAGTTCCTAGGTTTTGGTTTCCTTGTTCTCTGTTTTCACGTCACGTCTCTGTGTAAAGCCCGTGTTTCTTAGTCTGTGTCTTTGCGTGTGGGTTGAGTTTCCTGTTTTACTTTGAAGGTCCACGTCTTATGTGACTGTGTCTGGTTTTGCTTCCCTAGTCTCGTTAGCCCTTATTTCTCCCAGCTGTGTTTCCCTTCTGTCTCCTATTCCCTGATTACCCCACTGTGTATATAAGCCCGGTGTTTCCCTCTGCTTGTTGCTGTTCTGCCTGTGTTGTCTCCTCATGTCATCTCCCTGAAGTTCTCCTTCCGTGTCTTCAGGTTTCAGTCAGTGCCTTCGTTTGGGTCCTTTCCTCACCTCCACACATCTGCCGTCGCAGCCTTGACAACAGGTTAGATTTGAATCTAAACAGGTCACTGGAGATCTGGTGGATATTAAGCGGTCAGTGCACATTACTCATCAGTCATCGTCATTGATCACCCTAACCCTAACAAAATATGCATTAAAAAAAGTTAACTTCCAAATAGCATTTTGTGGGTTTAAAGCTGCCAAAAACTTATGTGAGTAGCCTGGTGTGGTTATGGTTGCAATCACAGGACTGGAAGACAAGGGATTGGATGTTCTTTCATATCTCAGCATGACATGTAAGATCATTGTGGAATCATTTATAGCAAAGCTATATGTAAAGATAGCTTCAGGTCTTAAATCCCCTGCTTCACAGCAGTTCATTTACTACATGAACTGTTTGTAGTTCTGCTTTCCCAGATTGCTGAGCCACATATTTTTGTTATATTGAATTTGCTTCCCAAGACAAACTTGACCTCTTCTGGTACTATTAATTCCATCTGGGCAGGAGTATATCTAACCCTTGGTATTTTACAGGGTTGTTCTTTGCTGAGGGGTGTAGTCTGTCTGACGCTTTTGTCTCAAAGAGTATACCTGTACATTTGCTGACTTATCTTAAAGACCTCGAAGTTCCATATCACCCCAAGTCAGCACTTCATTCTCAGACTGCTTTTTTTACTTGGTTCCTAGGGTATTTAACAGTAGAATGGAAGGGAGTCCTTTCAGCTTTCATGCCCCTCTTCTGTGGAACTAGCTCCTCATCAGGGCCTTCCAGTTTGGTTTTGGGAGACATGCACCATCTACTTTTAAGATTAGAGTTAAGACTTTAGGCTACACACACACACACACACACACACACACACACACACACACATACACACACAACATTTTTCTTAGTATTTAGGAATGAACACAAAGCAAAGATGAAGTGTACAAAGAGACTTTAAAGCGATCACCACAGTGATTCTACCTTAGAAACACGACCAGGTAGAAATGGAGGCAGCAGAGAACATTCCCTCCTTAACATATGATTGAAAATGTGACTAAATAATATAAAACAAATGTACTAAAGATTTAGCTGGTCTTTATGTCTGACATCATTAACCATTTCTGGCTCCAAACTCCACTTCAGGTCCCAGAGTCAAACAAACACTGCAGCATCACTGAGCGTTACAAACTCTCTGAATTCTTTCATCTTTAATAAAATGATCAGTATGGCTGCTCTACCAGGTGTAACAATCACGTTTAACATCCAGGCATCTGCTATCACTTCCAACATAAATGTAGGGTTACTGGAGCTGGGCTAGCTGGTATATAATGATATGCTATGTGGTGGCTAGCAAAACGGCTATGGTTAGCATAATATAAACACAGTAAAGCTGGAGGATGCACGCTAACTTTTTTCCACTCTATAAAATTAAACGCAAGGGTTCCCGGTGGTTAGGCACAAATGCAGGATGACAAATGGCAAGATGCTGTAAAAAGACCAAACTTGAGTCAGGAGATAATCCATCCACAATACGTGGTTGGTCATTAATATACTGCTGCATGGGCTAGGCTGAAATTACATCTTTAGGTTTTAAAAACTGAGCTTTAAAATGAATAGTGGTAATAAAAACCGAGAGAGGCCGACAGTGATCACTGACTGTTTTTAGATGCCTGTTCAGATTAAATGGAACAAGATATAAAGCATTAAAACTAGAGATGGCACGATACCACGTTTTTATGTCCGATACCGATACCGATATCATAAATTTGGATATCTGCCGATACCGATATGAATCCGATATAGTGTTTTTTAATCAACAAAACTGTTTTTTAAAATATCTTGCTGCATTTTGCAAGTCTGCAAGTTCATACTCAAGTTTAAAACAACAACTACACTAAAGCTATTCTGTTATACCTGTATACAAAAAAAATATTTCATAGTTCAGCAATACTGATCAATCTAATAAACTTAGACCTACACCATCCTCCCTATTCTGGTATTTTAAAGAGTACTTAGCGTAAATATTAAGCAACCTAACTAATAGGGTTCCAACTCCCAGCAACAACAAAAAGAAATAAATAAAAAATAAGGAACCACCCCTCACGCGCCACCTCATGATGCTTAATCGACGTAATCAACCTTAATTTGATGCAGTGTGAAAAAAAATGCACAGAAATCAATTATTTTTCAAGAAATATTAAATAGATTCAACATCTTTCTTCAACAAAATTGCAGACTGCACAGATGGTACCTTCCCAAAGTAAAAAGTACTATAGCTTACTAGGGTATATATTAGACTTAATAGTCACTATATACAGTAATTGACTTCTATTCATTTTACATCAAATTAAAACTTTGGGTGTCAGATAATTATTTATTAAAAGCTCGACATTTTAAATGAGAATAAGAAAGAAAAGTATGTCTTTGTGCCCCCTTTTCCCTGTTCATGCCCTATCGGCCCCCCTGGCTAAACTTTGCTAGATCCGCCCCTGCACAGTTACCAGCGTCAGCTACGTAGAAAAAGATCCTGGTGTAGAAAGAAATATTAAATAAATTCTAACAACAGCTTATCAAGCTTAAACGTTCTGCTGTTGTTCAGCCGCTGGTTTCCTCTTTCTGGTGCAAAGTGGGCCAAAAACAAACAAGAGAGACGGACTCGCGACAGAAAAGCCGATCAGCTGATCATTTAAGCAGTTTCATGATTGAAGTAGCAGCCGGAGAGCGAGAGGCAGTCGCTCGTTAAGCTTAACGCAGGAATGCTTTACAAACATTCAGAGATGGACTTACACACTTGCTTTACTTCTCTCGGGATAACTTTGTCGGAGATGAAATGCCAGGTTGCTAGCGAAGCTCCACATGCTATCCAGACCACCGACAGGTCCGGCATGCCACAGCCGCTCTATCACGTGATGCATACTGCTCCGACTGCTAACGTTCTGAGGTGAGTTACGGCGTGCTGCAAGTTTTGCGAGGTGCTTTCGTGATATTTAATGGATCGGATTACATTTTTTATTTTTCTCCGATATCCGATCCAGTAATTTAGGTCAGTATCGGACCGATACCGATACGTAATATCGGATCGGTCCATCTCTAATTAAAACATGTTAAAAACACAACAGCCTTAATAAACGCAGAGTAGTTTGGACCCGGAAGGATTGATACGTCATCACTTAAAAACTGGATAGTTGCAAAAAAATTTGTTTTTTAGGTTATGACACACGGATTCCTTCCCATATGTGGCAAGTGGTTTATTCAAGAAATCACTTGCCACATAAATGTATTATGATGTATTTTTTGTTATTACTTATAATACAGCATTTTTTTTTTTTCAGTGAAACAATTTTTCATGCACAAAT
This sequence comes from Aulonocara sp. 'chitande type north' Nkhata Bay, assembly GCF_057382095.1. NCBI lineage: Eukaryota > Metazoa > Chordata > Actinopteri > Cichliformes > Cichlidae > Aulonocara > Aulonocara sp. 'chitande type north' Nkhata Bay. Next base: position 30,365,074 of record NC_141358.1, on the reverse strand, counting down.
GCATTCATAAGTTACAATTTCATGTGGGTTATTAGTCTTATAGAAAAATGATCAGGTATGGAGTACAAATAAGCCATTTTGCCAACCCTGACGCTCTTGCACTGAATTTTTTATTTTTTTTTTCAAAAACGGAAACAAATGTGCCCTGTCATCTCTAGATGAATGAATAAATAACATGTAACCAAATGCAAGACCCAGACTAAATTGCATCACCTTCACTTTCTTACCGACATATGCATCCATTTTAAGCATTCAAGTGGCTGCATTCTGCCATAAATCAGACATACCAAAAGCAGAGACATGAACGGAACAAACATATTTCAACATGCTATCAGTTATCGTGCATAACTGTGCCTGCTGTCTGCAGCACGCACGCAAACTTAAAATGGACGGTATTGAAAGCCTGCACTGTAACTACAACAAATTTGACAGAGCAGACACACACAGGCTGTGTCCCAATTCAGGGTCTGCACGCTTGAAGTATGCGCACTACGCGTACTACGTAGGGTGCGTACTATAAGTACGAGAAGTGCGGAAGTGAGAGGCTTGTTTATGGGACGGTATACGCTTCGTCGCACTGTTCAGGTTGCCTAGCAACCATGATACTAACCGCGAGACACGTTACGTACAGCATTGTTTGACAGAAATGAAGGAGAAAAATGTTTTGTTGGTCATTCATTTTTGTCATGACATCACTTTGATTAGTTGAGTATCTGAGGCTGAGACCACGGGACTGTAAAACATGATTGTTGGGCTTCATTTCTGTGCTGAACAGTCATTTAAGATTAGTTAGTAAATAACAATTAGTTAATGTTGTTCATGAGACTAAAGTCATCTCACTGTGGTAATGTAAATATAATATGGCAAATATTATAGTATTGCCAGATTGTATGTATGTCTGTCTTTAATTATTAAACATTCGCACATAAATAAGTGACGTCATATTCAGTACTTTTGACAGTTCACTCTTCGGCCGCGCCATCTTATTAGGGAAATTCCATATACATAAATGTAAATTTCAAAACTCAACCCCATCATTCAATTTGTTTTTGATTGAATATTACTTAAACTCTCTTAAATTAACTTCCAACAAAAAAGGTTTATCATTGATTGAAATTCATTCAGAAATGTTTAAGGAATGAGCTGTCACAACTTTCAAGTACAAAGTTGTTATGAAGTCTGTCACATCCCCCCCCCCCCCCCCTTTTTTTCTCCTTTTTTTTAATCCTTTATTTATTTATCCTTATTTCATTGTACTGTATATTGTTACTCTTATTTGCCTTGTACAAACTGAACTGGAATGACTTACTGTTCGCTTTATAAGTTCAATAAAGTTTGGGGAAAAAAAAAAAAAACCTCTTCGGCCGCTCCCTTCTGCCGTATTTTGCGGCAAAATTATCCACACCCACCGCCGCGCTATGAATTGTGGGATATATGGGACCACGAAGTGTGCACCGGACCACGCTTGATATTTGGGGAAATCGATGGCGCATTTGGAGTATGCATTTGAAGTACACTTCGAATTGGGACAGCCGTCGTCGCGTGGCGGTGACGTAACCGCACTTAAAATGCGTACTTCAAGTGTGCAGACCCTGAATTGGGACACAGCCACTGTCAATTTGTTCACTCCCAGATTCACACAACAGTAAGCAGAATATAAGAGCATAAAGCATATGGGACACCTGAGTTCCCTGGTCTTTTGTGCCAACTAATCATTGTTGTCACAGGATTCACGCAGCAGCTGAATGCTGCCCAAACAGGCTGAAACAACACGAGAAGCAGAGCAATGACATGTAAGTACATCTGCAACAGAGCAAAGTGAGAGCATGCACTACGCAAAATTGCAGACACATATATGCTAGATACGGACTAACACACTGAACTTGATGCATTTGGAATGGGTGCAGCTGTGAATATGCACCACATGAATAATTGTGGAGTGGCTTGTTTAGACAAAAATAATTATAGACATCATTATCTTTAACTGTAGTTTTCCAGCATTTCAAATTATGAGCGCAAACGTTTTCTCAAGATTTAAAAAAATAAATAAAATAAAACATTGAATCTTTGTGTTTATGGCATTGTGTTTTCAAATTTAACACATTTGATTCAAATATTAAGAACTGATTGTGCTTCCTGTTTGTCAGTTAAAAGCAAATCCAAACTCTTGATGTTTTTGTCACAGTAGTTCTTTTCAAGCTCTTTAATTTGTTTTCAATTTGAGGGTTGTTGTTTTTTTTGTTTTTTTTAAGCGTTGAATGATTATTATTTTTTTAGGTCTTTGAAGGCAGTTATAAATGCTGACATTATGACAAACGCTTCCACTGAGTGGTGCCATCATTACATCTGTGTGTGTACATATACGAGCCATTATTACTTAAATTACATAGTTTGTACTGTTGACACATCAAGAATCACGATAGAGGATGAGAAAGAGGAGAGGATATGGATAAATATGTAGACACAAGAACGTGAAGGGCATTAAAGGTGAAATTCTTGTGTTCATGTACGAAACCATTTTGCATGTAATCCCTTCCCCTGGTATTCATCAACCTTCAAGCTCCATATGTGTCCGAAATATTACAGTAGAAGGAAAAATACTTATAAGTCAGATGTTGCTCTTCTTAAGGACAATGTTTATTTAAGAAAAAAAAAAGAAAAAGGAATTACTACTTTGAACGTTTTTGGTTTGCATTCTCCTTTATAGCTCGGATAATTTATTCCAAGAGAGAAAATCAAATTTCATCCAGTTCATATGAAGATCCGGACGCGACATGTGCTGCGCTGACCGATGTGCTCTGCTTGTAAGTCATTTTTTTGCGGCCTGCTCTTTGTCATTTCAAAACATGTATCTCTCTGACTTTCTATCCTCTGAGACTGTATTATGTATTATGTTCAGATGTTAATTAAAATATGTCACTCATTCATAAAGAAGAAAGCTTTGTAACTGTCCCAATTAGTGAAGAGTGTGTCGTTTCTACTACACTTCTTTCCCCCCCGAGGTCCGCAGAGCAGTTGAAAAGGCTGCTGAGGTCCCTGTATATGAATGTAAACCTGTGACAAAAAGTTCACCAGAAATTTTTCCTTCATGGTGTGGTAGGCTTTGTTTCTATTGGTTGCATAAAGGTACGTCACAGTGCCCAAAGTTCAAACCAGTCAAACTTTGACCACTGCATGTGCAAGTACTCCTTGCTCAGGCTGCACTTTGCTGCCTGAGCGGGAAATCATTATTACGCGGAGCAGGCAATACACATGAATGGGTTTCATGGAAGGACCTTAAGAATGGACTGATTATGTTTTAAGGGAACCAAATTCAGGCTTAGCAAAACAAATAGATTAAAGGTCATGACTATCAGAAAGTGTTGGTGAGACCGGGATGTGTCACGTGGAACAAGTAGTGAGTCACATGGCTCATGTTTTATTTAACTGATTCATTGCAGCGGGAGAATGTTATTGTAGTTTGGCATTGCAATAATCCACAATAATAATCCAATCCACAATAATTCTTGCCAATTTGAGCTCTCTACTACAACTCTCAATTACCCAATCACACACACATTCATAAAGTATTTTTATTAAACAAAAAACAAATGATCTGCTCTACCCCTGGGTGTCTACTCAAGTATCCTAACAGCCCAATCCATCCATCCATCCATCCATCCATCCATTCGCTTCCGCTTATCCTTTTCAGGGTCGCGGGGGGCGCTGGAGCCTATCCCAGCTGTCATAGGGCGAGAGGCGGGGTACACCCTGGACAGGTCGCCAGTCTGTCGCAGGGCCAACACATAGGGACAGACAACCATTCGTGCTCACATTCACTCGCACATTCACACCTAATGGCAATTTGGATTTTCCAATTAACCTATCCCCACAAGCTGCATGTCTTTGGACGGTGGGAGGAAGCCGGAGTACCCGGAGTGAACCCACGCAAACACGGGGAGAACATGCAAACTCCACACAGAAAGACCCCGGCCTGATGTTGGAATTGAACTCAGGACCTTCTTGCTGTGCGGCAACAGTGCTGTATTTGAAATTTAAACATTTGCTCTAGCCATTTCTAAAAACGTGAGCATCACCTGATGTGTGTTTAGTGAATATTGGAGCCGATACTGATTAAAGTGACAAGTAAAGGACTAGATGTTGCATTGCACTCTGTCGGATGTGTTTTCATCCTGGCACAGGGCTACTATGAATGAGAGTCTTCTTGGGGGTTGCTGTGCCAATTGGTAAAGAACGTGGGCAGCATGTGTCCCCTGACCAGATGGAAAAGTGTGACTCAGGGACATGAATGCGTATGTTTTACTTAAGCACTAGAAAAAAAGCTTCTGGGCTCCTGGCTACCAGGTACTTCACTAATGTGTGAGTACTACACACAATGGTAACAGTTATATGTCCTATGCATATGTCCTTGTAGAATCAAGTCTATTTTAGTTCCTCCCTTTAATATAGTAACATTCTTATGAATCGTAAGGTTCCTACCTTGGGGGGCTTCTTATTTTAAAAATGGCAATGACACACACACATGCAAGAAAATTCTGTGATTCATGCTTCATTGTTATTCTCACGTCTAAATAAACACACACCACATAATTGCAATACACCATTGAGTTCATAATAATCAGGGCTTCATTTGTGCTTTTTTGAGACCAGCAACAATGTGACTCAATTCACCTTTTCATCAAAATCATTATTGTTATTACTGTAGTACTATTTTAGTTGTTCAATCAACACTTTATCGGCACCAATCAATGTTTCAAGTTTCTGATTTACATGTTAAAGTCTAAAAATAATAGTTACATGATAAAACATCCATCAGTAAATAAAATTTCAATGCACGTCTGCTGTGTTGGTATTTTTTCCTGCATCATCATAATAATGTCAGTGATAACATTCTTGTGATATCATAGCTTTGGAATATGTTTGAAAAAGAAAAAAAAATGTTTGTGTTGATATAAAATTAACTTCTGGAACAAATGGTAGGCGTTTCAAGTATTTCTTTATTACTTTATGCAATATAACAAAATTATTTTCAAGTTAGGTTTGCTCTTAGACAAATTTAAGTTACTCATGTTGGTTTCCTTTTGACAGTTTTTAAGAATTAGCCACCTTTTGGTTAATGATAACAAAATTTGTAGTGGTTAGTGTTACACAAGTCAGTAGTTACACAAGTAGACATTTCTTCTTTACTTTCTAGAATCACAACAGAACTCTTTAGTATAAAACATGACCAGTTAGCAGTTACAAATACTGTTTTATACTAAAGAGTTCTGTTGTGATTCTAGAAAGTAAAGAAGAAATGTAGAGTAGTCACATCATGCTGTCATACATTTATTGCAGGTTTCGGCACAACAAATCTTTTGAGCTTTTCTCATTTCAAGAAAAGAATTCCAGTAGAAACAAAAAGGATATGCAACAAAGCAACACAAACTTTATACTGTAACCACCCATATGGGAAAAGAAATAGGAAAAACTTATAAAAGACTTGCATCAGCTTTAGCTTGCTTGATATAGTGAATCATATAAGGCTTATATGATTTACTAATCTCATTACTTTCATATATTGTTCTAGGAAGTATCCAAAACATACAAGTATTCAAAACATACAAGTTCCATTTATATAATTTTTCAAGGGATCTTATATCTTATATGTTTTCACTCTTGTATGCTTTTCACACAAGACAAATACAAACCTTATAAGATTTATATATATCTTTTCCATATGGGCAGAGTCAACAACATGTTAGAGTTCAATAGTAATGGTCTCATCAGTTCAAAAGCCACAGCTTGCTTTTTGGAAATTGAAAGGACAATCCAGTAGCAATCAAGTAGTAATTGGGGTAAATTAATACTTTCACTTCTTCTTCTCATTTATATTCATGCAATGTATCTTCCTTTTATTCTCTGTTTTCAACTCTTCCGTCCTCGCATTTCAGTTGTGATTCATACTTGATAACGGCAGTGAAATGTTTCTTAGCTGGGTTCTTTGTGTACATATTAAATCAATGAGCTAACTTCATGGGATCTCAGTTGGAAACGTAGAATTTCTGTGGGCATACATTAGATGTGACAGAACCTTTATTTCTACTTTTGCAAGAGAATAACGTTTATCTCCTTGGTGATGCATGCCCCTCGTTTATCTCTTGCGCCTGTCACCCAATTATTCCGTATCATTAAAGCTCCTGATCGCCTCTGAAATTGCACATTAAACATCACGTGCTTTTCCAGCGAGTCACACATTCACGAGTCACACCTTGAAGTGGATAAGAAGATGTACATCCTAAATTACACATACACACACACACACACACACACACACACACACACACACAATGAATGCATTTTCCCTGTCAGACAAGCAGGTGATCACTAGAAGGAGGTCAGTATAACAGACCTCTGCTTGAGTACACCATGGTATTATTACTATGAAAAACTAAAATCAGTGGGGTCACATGTGTCAGAGGAATCACAGCTGGTCATGCAGATTAATCTGGACTATCCGATCGTTCAGTCTGACGTCACCAGCCGTCTCTGGGCCTAAACTGCGCTGCAGGTCCATATATCAAACGATCACTATGGCATTACTGAGAGTTGAAAAACTGTCTAGTCTTTCATCTTTAATAAAATGATCAGCGTTCTGCTCTACCAGGTGTAACAATTCAGTTTAACATCCAGGCATCCATGAAAACGGAATTTATAACATTTAACGGAGTTAGAATTTAGCAGGAAGTTAGCTCGCTAGCTTCGATCTAAATACAATATAGCATGTCCTGACTGTGGGGTTTTGGAAACAAATTAAAACGTACAGCTCTGTTATCACGTCCAACATAAATGAAGACAGAAGACTAAACAGCAGTGACGTTTGTAGGGTTACTGAAGTTTGGCTAGCTGGTATATAATGATATGCTACGTGACCACTAGCGACACAGCTATGTTAGCATAATATAAACAAGCTAACTTTTTTCCACTCAATAAAAGTTAACGTGAGTGTTCTCGTGGTCAGGAACAAATGTAATCGCATGGCAGGATGCTGTAAAAGGACCAAACTTCAGCCAGGAGAACAACTGAGATAATCCATCCACAATACGAGGTTAGTCATTCATACACTGCTGCATGGGCTGGGCTGTAGTTACATCCTAAGGTTTTAAAAACTGAGCTTAAATAAATGATTAGCGGTAATAAAAGCCGAGGGAGGTCAACAGTGATCACTGACTGTTTTAGGAGCTTTTTGAGATTAAATAGAAGAAAATACAAAACATTAAACATGTTAACAACACAAAAGCCATATTAAACGCAGACTACTTTAGGCCCGGAAGTAGGTTTCGTCACGTCATCACTTAACAACTGGATTGTGTAACTCTGTCGATTTAAAATCCACCGCTGTTTTTGAAGAAGATAGTTGAGAAAATGAAAGAAATACAAGGATGGAAACTGAGACAGAAAGCTGTTAAGATGAAAAAGAACAGAGTGAGATTACTGTGTGTGTGTTTCTACTTTCATTATGCCTCTCTTCTTTTTAGGGATGGCATTATTTTTTCATGCCTCTGTTGTAATTTAGTTTTAATGCCAATTATTTTTTAGCAAGAAAGATCTGGAAACTGAAATCTTAGTAGAGAAATGGAACTCAGCATGTGGTGGATTGTGAATGTATTTCTGAGATATAACTATAACTGATTAATGCAGCATGTGTAACTCCTACCTCCTACATCTCCAGAGTGTATCTTAAATTAAACAATCAAGGTGTGGTTGAAGTGCAGATTTTCAGCTTTAATCGACAGGCTTTAACAAAACTATTGCAATAACTGTTTATGAACTACATCTATTTTTACTCAGTTTATCAATTTCAGAGGCTCAAAAGTAACTGGCCAGGGTAACATACAGTAAGACTGTTTTTTCCTCTCCACCTTACTATGGTGGAGTGATTTGATGACTTTTTTTTTAGGTTGTCCTAGGTGATGTGTCAGATGAAGTCCAGTTCACCCTGCTGGTGATAGGATTTCTGGGTTCCCACCCTGGAGTCAGGCCTGGTAGGGAGCTTAAGGTAAGGATAGGTCTTAACCTATAAGGGCTGGCTGAGGGGGCCCTCCTGTGAGCCCACCACCCACAAGAGGAACCATAGTGCTTGTGTGGATTGTGCATTGGCTGGTGGTCAAGGGCGGGAGCAGTGGCGATCAGATCTCTGAAGCTGTGTTTTTCTGGAAAGGCAGCTAATTTTGTTACTAGATGAAGTGCCTTCATCATTTCAAATGTTAGTAAGTAAAGACAGTATTTCGAATTTTGTTGTTCCACTGGAATTTATTCAATAAAGAAAGAAACTGAAATTTTACATTCGCCTTAGTGACTCATAATCATAAGTCATAGCGCTGTGAATGAAATATGGTTGTGGTAGACTGGCAATTTAGGAATGGACAAAATGCATACGGCATACATAAATTCAATTAAAAAAAATTTAATTTAAAACCGACAACAACATTAGTGTTGAGATTTGGGTTGTGAGAGCCACCTCAGAAGTTCACTCTGACACCTCTGCCTTTCTAAATGGAGTGACAGTAACTGCGTGTGTATATGTAAGTGTATAAAAACTGCAGACAGTAAGATTAACAGCAACAGTATTTTGTCTATATCCGCCATTGTAGAAATTCATCTCATGTAAACAATAATGTGGCGCACACCTCTGATATTGCGTGACTAAATCTCTGTTTTCCTCGTCCACATGTAAACGCAAAAACTGAGTTTTTTCAGTGATCCAAAACGCAGTTTAAGTGTGGATGAAAGACCCAAACACATAGAAAAGCTGTGTTTTCATAAATATCCTTGTACGTGTGGATGTAGCCCAAGGCTGGCTATGGGAACACGACATGTCACCTCTCTGTTGAAGGAAAAGCCTGAAGTAGTGTGTGAGGTCAGAGGGATACTGGTTAAGTGTAGTCAGGCTTGTATCTTCCTGTCGTAAATTCTTCTATTTTTGGCTTGCAAGTTGTGATTCGTGGAACTGATGTAAACATGGCGACGTTACCGTGATCCTATTGGCTCAAATGATTGAAAAGATCAATCATGCAAATTGGCCAATACAAAGTTACAGCCCCTCAGTTTAAAGGGAAAATGGACATTTCCAAAACTTGATAATGCACGAGAAAAAAAATGCCCAATGTACATGAGTTTGTTGATAATTCTTCAAGAAATATATAAGAAACATACATTTTTAGGCATGTAAATAAAGTTAAATAATTTCTGCTGTTCAGTACCTAAGAAATTTCAACTGACAGGTGGTGCCAAAATGGGCTGAATGGTGAAACACCTGGCTATCTATTCATTAAAAGTGCTATAACTTTTCACTGTTTCAGTTCGGAAGCACAAATTTCACATGTTCATATGTTGATTACTGGATTTCTGGACTTGTCTTCCGAAGCATATTTTCAAAGTGGTCATATGCAATCAAATCAAAAATAAATTAGGTGGGGAAATAATCTATGTTGTAAGTTTCAGCCTCAGTAACTTTGACACGGTGACAAATGCTATAATATTTACACCTTTGATGAAATCTCACAATTGTTAGCTTTATTTTGGTACCAAAATTGTTTATATAGAGCTTGTATTTGCAGAGAAATACTCTATTCAATTTGTGCATGTCATTTTCGTGCAGGGACATCAGAAAGATACCCTGGGTATGTTGAACTTGCTCTTTAGTGAACGGCTCATATCTGCATCTTGCTTCATTCTGCTCATTAATAAATTGTTCGATCACTTTTGAGCCTCTGAAAATGGGAAACTGTATGCTGCAAAAAAGGCTGTCATTCCTAAGTTTACACCTTTTGAATCAGAGCTGAAAGTATGCACATAAGTTACATCTTTATTGCTTGATTAGAAATAACTTGTGGTGGTGTATAAAAAAAATTGTAACTGTCACAAGCTTGACTTAGCTCTAAATACAATTGGGCCAAAGGAACATTATTCACTGTTGCAATACAGAAAGATTAAGATGTATTTTTGAAGACATGAGAAGATTATTTCAAAAGAAATTCTAGACCATAGCTATTTCAGCTTGTTGGTATGCAAAAAGAAGACAAATGTAATAAAAATCAGCTGCTCCACCCCCAGCCTCTGCTTCTGTCTCTTCCCCTCAATCTCTCCATGTTTTCTTTGAAATGAGGACAGAAACTGTAGGGTGTGGGGATGCTCCAGAGAGCTCCATAGAAAATGTATTTGCAGCTCTTGGTGTTGGCCAGCCAAAAATGCTTAAGCACTTTCTTTTATGGTGGGATGTCAAATGGATGTGTCATGCTTCATGAAAATAATTTGTCAGTTCTGTTTCTGTTACCAGCTGTGCATTCTCTGTGTGTGTGTGAGCTTGAGTTACCAAGCCATGTGTATTGGTTTATATTTGATATAACAAATATCCTTGTATATTTAGTAACATCTGTGCACGTACAGTATGCATTTGTTTGGACACAAGAGTGCATGCCTTTACTCTTCTTACTGTCTGTAATTTTACATAACTACATTTAAATGTGTGTCTGTGCATATATGTTATTGTGGCAAATCTATTTAGTCAAAAAATGGACATAAGATGTAGAAATATTAGTGTTTATCTGAGACTTAAAAAAAAGGAGGTGTTCAACAGACAAAACATAATGGCTTCTCGAAAACCTTTTTTCTTTTTCTAGCTAACATTGAGTATCTTCCCTCTTCTGCCTCAAAGGATCCCGGGAAATGCAGTCCCCCAATGAAAACATACAGTAAACGCTCTTTCTTAGCAGAAGCCCAACTCTATAACCAACAGCTCAATAAACATATGGCTAGCAACAAATCACCCACAATAACCAAAATATGCTGTCATCAAATCAAATCAAATAAAGTTCAACAAAGTCACAACATATGTACTTATCCAGTAGTGAACCAGCAGAGTACATTTTGTTGTTCGCTGTAAGAAAGACAACTTCCTTACTAGTATCATATTGTAACTTGTACAGCACTTTAGGAGCACCTTTGCACTTTAGTGAAAGCATTTTAACTGGCACTTTATTTTACATCGCACATCGCATTGATTTGCACATTATTTATTAAATATTTATTGAGTATTTTAATAACTAGAAGGTAGCCTTTGTTCCAGGTCCTCATTAAGAAGTGTGGTGGTTGTCTGTGAGGAGGACAGAGTTGTTACTGGGAGCAAATAAAGTCTGTCAGGTCTACTATTAAGGAAAACAAAGTCTAGAGGTAAAGGTTGGCGCAAAGAAATTGCTGTTGAGATGTGATTACTCACCTGTCTTTTCTGTAGGGTCCAGGGTGTTTGGGCAAATGTTTCCCCAAGGGGCCAGACACCATTTAAAGGTTCCGGCAGAGGCCATGGGTTAAGGGAGTGTGGGGAATCTCTCTCCATGGGTTTCATAATAGTTGTGGTGTATGGTTAAAATAAAAATAAAAAAATCATATGAGAATGGTAAAATGTATGTATATATTTGTTTATTAAAAGGGTGTGTTGTAAAATGTTGGTGAAATGTCAGAATTTGGAAAACTCACCTGACAGTAAAAATAATGGTTTAGTCCTAAACATCTGAAAGTATTTAAGGCTGTCATTTGTCATTAGACAGGACAGTGTTTGTCAGTGCTCTTAGAAGGCTTGACATGCCAGTGATTGTCATGGCTATAGAGATACGTGGGCAAGTAAATGCCTCTTGCTTCCGCCATACTGTGTCTCCGTCGTTGTCAAGAGATTTTTGTTTTTATATAATTTGACCAGCTTCATGAAATGTGTTTTTCTGTTGTTTAAGCAATCTAAATGTCTTATATACCTTGTTTAAAGGCTGTAATCCCATAGATAATAAGCAGATTTACGGAAGTAGCAGTATGCTTCGTCAATATGCTAGCGGAGGAGATTATCCCCACTGCGAGAGTCACCACATTCCCAAACCAGAAACCGTGGATGGACAGATCGATCCGCACTGCAGTAAACGCCAGGACCGCCTCCTACAACGCGGGTCTCGCCACTGGCGATATGAGCGCCTACAAAGCGGCCTCATACGGCGTGCAGCGTGCGGTGAGAGATGCCAAATGCCGGTACCGGGAATGTGTGGAGTCCCACTTCCACCAGGGCGACACACGGAGTATGTGGCATGGACTACGCACCATTACGGACTACAAAGCCAGGGACACTGCGCTGATCAATGCTGACTCTGCATTCACCAACGAGCTGAATCAGTTCTACGCCCGTTTCGAGGTTAGCCAGGCGGCTAATGCTATCTACCGCCTGACTACCGAGGACAGTGACGTCATCAGTGAGAGACCGGTGACCAGCATCGTGGAGCATGATGTCCGAGCGGCACTGAGGAGAGTGAACACAAGGAAAGCGGCGGGGCCAGACGGCATCACCAGCCGTCTGCTGCGCTGCTGTGCTGACCAGCTAGCAGGTGTGTTCACTTACATCTTCAACGAGTCCCTGGCGAAGTCTGTGGTCCCCACATGCTTCAAAAGATCCACCATCATCCCTGTGCCCAAGAACAGCAAACCCTCATCCCTGAACGATTACCGGCCAGTTGTACTGACCTCGGTAGTAATGAAGGTGTTTGAGAGGCTGCTGAAGAACATCATCTCCTCCTCCATCCCAGACACCACAGATCCGCTGCAGTTCGCCTACAGATCCAACAGATCCACAGAGGATGCCATCGCCCACGTCCTACACACCACTCTCAGCCACATGGACAAGAAACAGGGTAACTATGTGCGAATGCTGTTTGTTGATTACAGTTCAGCGTTTAACACAATAGTGCCCTGCAGACTGTTCACAAAGCTGAGGGATCTGGGACTTAACAGCCGTTTGTGTGCATGTGTGTTGGACTTCCTCACTGGCAGAACTCAGGTGGTGAGGGTGGGCAGGTGCTTCTCCAACAGCATCACCATCAACACAGGAGCACCTCAGGGATGTGTCCTCTCGCCACTGCTCTACTCCCTCTACACTTCAGACTGTGTGGCCACCCATGGCTCCAACACCATTGTGAAGTTTGCTGACGACACAGTGGTGTTGGGTGCCATCTCCAACAACGATGAGATGGCCTACATGGATGAAGTGAAGAATCTGGCATCGTGGTGCCAGGACAACCACCTCCAGCTGAACGTCAGCAAGACCAAGTGGTGGACTTCAGAAGGGGTCAGCACAGAGACTACAAGCCCATTATCATCAATGGAGCTCCAGTGGAGAGGGTGCAGTCCTTCAAGTATCTTGGTGTCCACATCTCCTCAGACCTGACATGGGCTGCCCACATTCAGGTCCAGACCAAAAAGGCTAGGCAGCGCCTGTATCACCTACGACAACTGAGGAAGTTCAGGGTCTCTCCAGAGATCCTCAGGATTTTCTATACAGGCGCTGTGGAGAGCATCCTCACACAGAACATGACATCGTGGTTTGGGACCAGCTGTGTGAAGGACCAAAAAGCTCTCCAGAGAGTGATCCGTACAGCAGAACACTGCTGCAGGATTGCTCTCCCCCCGCTTCAGGACACCTACACCAGGAGATGCCGGACTAGAGCAGCGCAGATACTGAAGGACCCGTCCCATCCTGGCAACAAACTGTTCCAACTTCTGCAATCTGGTAGAAGGTTCTGCATCATCCGGGCAAGGACAGAGAGACTCAAGAGGAGCTTCTATCCCCAAGCCATCCGGGCCCTAAACACACACACCCGCCCTCTCACATCATCTATAATTGACTGAGTCAGGACTCTTCCAGACACTAAACCACTGGCGTGCACAGATAGAGACGAGGTGGTGCTGAAGCACTTGCCCTTTTGCCCTCAGTCCAAAAAAGTGCCCTTTTGAAAGACGTGATTTTTTATTTTTTTAAAGCTGCGCGATTTAAAAAGGTGTGAAAATAATGGCTTGATTTGTGCCCCTTCTTCAAAGACACCCGAACCCTGTCGCTTTTTCACTGTCACCGTGTCACGTGAACACGCTTGCAGTTCATTTGTTGTGAGGCGTGTAGCAGCGGCATGACATAGGACTACTTGGAGTAGGCATAGTAGGCTAACTATAGCGACTGGGAGCCACGGCGGACAACACGGCAGCTCTTTCCCTTCCCAACCAGTCAGGTAACCCATGAATCGAGTGAAATTATTCTGTTTGCCCTCTAAGACCAACCTGCAATTGTTTTGTTGTGAAGTAGCCTGTCAGAAACTGCACATGACAAACTTTGCCAGCTTGCCCCCTCCATCCATCCATATGGATAAACAAAAAAACGACACATTTAAAATGTAACCTAAACCATTTAGGCAACCCCACTCTCCATCAATTCCAACCTTTTTGCATACACTATTGAAAATATCACGTTATGCTATAGGCTACATGCCGTTAGGCAGAGGGCTCTTTTGAGCCCATTTTTCGTTACAAATTTTAGGATGATCTCACGGAAATCTGTGAATAAATACAAAGTTTTCAAACTGAAGTCAGTGACGGGAAGACATCACACTTTTTAGAGATGGAACTGCAGAAAAACCTAAAACCTTGACATGATTATGAATAATAGAATTATGGACGTTTCTCCGTTTTTGTGGATTAGCCTTTCCATAACTAACGTCAACTACTGTCCTACTTTGGTAAGATTGAAATTAATGTTTTTGACTGTCTTTAGTAGGTGTCTCCTGTGAGAAAGTTAGAACACCGTCCAACTGTCTAAAGATGCAGTCTTTAGCCTAACTGGTTGTTACTGACTCAGCGATGCTCGCAGACATTTACGCACTGTGTTGTGACCTGATTGTGACAGAACAGTGACGTTGTTATTGGTAGTTTGAAGGGTACGGTGTTGGGGGTGGTGCATGTTAAAAGTTTTGAGAAGCACTGGTTAGACATGTTAATTTTTTTTGGTGTAACATATTGGCAACATTAACACATTAATTTGCTAAAGGAAAAATAGGCAGTTCCCAATTGCCTGTGAAAACGACCATTCTGCCCTGTTCTTGTAATGACCACAGTCAGTCTTATTCGTTCTCATACATTTTGGTCTATTTATTTACTAATTTCAGCAAGCATAATGCCTAGGAAAGAGAGGCTGAGAAAGGAGAAAGAAAGGGATCTACTACAACAGGCAGCCCAGGGAAGCAGTTCTCTGCTCTCCTGGATGAAAGCAAAGGAAAATGAAGATGAAAGGTCAGAGTCAAGGGCAGAGTCAGGTTCTATTTTAATGTTTTAATGTAACCTGCTCCTTGCAGTTAATTCTATTGAAAAATCTTAAAAGCTGTTCACACTTAGTTTTTAATGAACTTAATCAGCAGGCATTGAGCTAACTATTATTTTGTACCTACGAAAGTTATTTCTATGTTACAAGACTTGCAGTATGGGTTATTATTAAAACGATCTGTTTAAGCTTATTATTATGATAAATAATAATACTATTATTATTATTATTGCTCCATTGTAGTCAGTCACAGCAGGGAAGCAGCTCTATGCCATCTACCAGCATAGCAGAAGAGGGAGATATAGAAACAGATGAAGCCGCGACCAATGCAGCAACAGGTTCAGTTAGGCCTACAGACACTGATGTAGTGCTCTCTGAAGACCACAATGAGGAAGAACCGATCGATCACATAATGTCAAAGTTAGCAGCTTTACAATACCCAACAGATCCAACACACATCCATACATTTAAAATAAAGCGCAATGACAGATACGTTTCAATGTGCTGCAATGTGGGCCCATGTCAGCCTGATATACCTTACCCAAAAACTGAGGGGAGATCATTCCAGAAACAGTGGTTTTCTGCTAATGTGTGGCTGGAATACTCACCCACTGCTAATTCAATGCATTGTTTTAGTTGTCGGCTTTTCCTCTCGGATGAAAAATATAAAAGCAGAACAGCCTGGACAACTGATGGCATCAGAAAGTGGAGTACTGCTCTTGAAAAAATCAAACAACACTCCAGCGCAGAGATGCACATGACAAGCATGGTTAGATGGATCAATTTCCAGAAAAAGGCCCTTCAGTCTGCATTTGATGTTTCAGACGTAAAAGGGGTGGAAGTTAGAGAGCGAGAGAGGCAGACAAACAAAGAAATCCTGACAAGATTAATTGACCTAACAGTGTATCTTGCACGTCAGGGACAAGCATTCCGAGGTCATGATGGGAGTGAGTCCAGTGATAACCGTGGCAATTTTCGTGAATTAGTCAATGTATTTTCCCGCTACGATAGTGTGCTGAAAATGCATTTGGAAAAAATTGCCACAGTTAAAGCCACCAAGACAAGGCCCCAGGTGTCACTGCTTTCCAACAGAAGTCAAATTGACATCATTGCAGCACTAGGAACTTACATCAGGAAGGAGATACAACGTGAAATAAAAGAGGCTGAAATGTATTCCATTCTACTTGATGAAACCTCTGATGTTTCACACAAAGAGCAAGTGTCATTTGTTGTGCGATATTTTCATCATATGCAAATAAAGGAGAGATACATCGAAGTGTGCAATGTTGATACAACTACAGGCCAGGAGCTGGAGAATACAGTGTTCTTGCTTCTGAAAAAGAATGGCCTAGAGATGAAGAACATGTATGGTCAAGGCTATGATGGAGCAGCCAACATGAGTGGCATGTATAAAGGTCTCCAAGCTAGAATCCGTGCACACAATGAGAAGGCCCTCTATGTGCACTGCAAAGCCCATTGCCTCAATTTGGTACTAGTGGAGGCATCAAAGTCCAGCAAGCATTTTGTGACATTTTTCAACTTGGTGGAGAAATTGTATGCCTTTTGCTCAGGCTCCCCAAAGCGTCATGCTGCCTTGGTCAAATTTCAGGAGTCTCTCTTTCCTGGACAACGTGTTATGGAGCTCCAGCAGCTGTCAGATACTCGATGGGCTTGCAGGGAAAAAGCACTGAAGGCACTTCAGAGAAATTTGAAAGCCATTTTGATGCTCCTTGATGACATCAGTGACAGTGACCCACCTAACCTGGCCCAAGGTGATGCTCAGATGTACAGAAATGCCATTAATTTTATGTTCATTCTCTGCATGGAAATCACCACACCAGTATTCGAAGTCACTGCTTTGGCATCAGATTCTCTGCAGGAAGAAGGGTTGGACCATTCCACTGCCTACAAAGTAATTGATGGTGTGCTTCACACATTGCAAACCATGAGGTCTGAGGAGAAATTTGGAGAGATATTTAGATGTGCATCAGAGAAGGCAGAGAGTTTCAACATTCCAGTACCTACCGTGGTGCCTGGTCAGGAGAGAAAGCGGAAAGTTCCAGTGCGTTTCCAACACAGCACCACAGTGTCTCAAGTAGGTGCTCAGTTTGAGTCAGTGGAGGCATATTTCAGGAGTGGTGTATATTTCACCTTTCTGGACATCATGACTGGGGAACTGAACAGGAGGTTCAAAGGGGACAATACTGGAAGCCCAACGGCCAGAATCATTCAGTCCCTCCAGCCCTTAACTGTGCATGCTAACTGGGTAGGCCCACCAAACCCAGAAGCCATTGAAGCTGTCCACATCCTCTGTGAATTCTATGGAGAAGATGAGGACCAGCTCAAAACAGAATTAAAGGTCTTCCACTCCAGCTTTAGTTCAAAAGACCTCAGAGAAATATTTCTGATACTGAGGGAAAACAATGGCCAGCTGATCTTTCCTGCCTTTGTCAAAATGATTCAGATCTATGCAACACTACCAGTGACAACTGCGACAGTTGAAAGATCCTTTTCAAAGCTAAAAATAATCAAAAATAAACTAAGAAGTTTGTGTGGAGAAGAAAGGTTGTCTGATCTCCTCTTGTTGGCCATTGAGAAAGATGTGGAGATCAATTACAACGAGGTCATCAACATCTACAAAGACATGGCACCAAGAAGGATGCTTCTTTAGAGCCGTACACTCCATTTAATGGACACTTGAGAATATGTATGTATATAGTTTAGAGTTGGATACAGATTTTATCTTTTTGTGGTGTGATTTTTGATTTTTAGAGAATGTTTTGAAATAAAAGTCAAATTGCATTTAACCTGTGCGATTTTTTTTATTATAAAAAGAAAAGGTTTTCCACATATGCAAAAAGTGCCCTTTTTTCCCCCTGGAGCACTTGCCCCCCAAAATGTCTGTGCACGCCACTGCACTAAACCAAGGCACAATGTACATTTCAATTCCTTTAATTTTAAATATGTTTATATTGTCTATCCTGTAAAATAGTCAGATGTCTATTCATATTAATGCACAGAATTCACCTGCTTTTGCTGCTACTACTGCACATTCACCCAATGTATATACTATGCCAACTTCTCTCTCTCTCTCTCTCTCTATATATATATATATATATATATATATATATATATATATAAAATGTTCTTCCTCTACACCCCCCCCAATTGTTTTGCACATGTCGAGGAGCGTGTCAGGCTACATTTCACTGTGTGTTATACTAGTTGAACAGATGTACCGAAAACGATGAAGATCATGAAGACTTCTTTTCCTATTTGTAAGATGAAGATGAAGTGCAGCTAATGATGTAATAACTGAAAATGCGAAAGACAAGTAGTTACTTACTGATGACTAGTACATTTCATTCTCTGTTCAACAGCAGGGACTGTCAAGAGATTTTTGTTTTTATATAATTTGATCAGCTTCATGAAATGTGTTTTTCTGTTGTTTAAGCAATCTAAATGTCTATGTGACTTTTCACCTAATAACTTTTGATGAACTTATTCAGCTACTGAACCATTTCCTCTTTTTGAGAACAAATGTAGAAAGGGGAAATAACCCGTTGCTTTGGGTTTGTGCACAGTCAGTGACGTTGTTACTTTTACACACACACACAGACATGTATAAAAATAAAAGTACGCAGGCAGCAGTGCGCAGTTGCAGGGTGTGTTTGCTGCTCCCCACGCGTGTAAAAACGACTGCAGTCTCTCTGTGTTTTCTTACTCAGGTGTCTTAGCTGAAGAATTACAGGGTGATTTAAAGAAATCCCCTGTCAGTCGTCCTCACTGAAAATGCAACTGTCAATGGCCGCCTTGTTACATTCACCTAAGCAGGAAAGGTAATAGCGACGTGAAACGTCGCCAGTGCAGTGTGGCGTTAATTGCATTATTGTTGCTATATTATACACTTTAGCTTTATGTGCAATGGAAGCACTGCTGAGTGTAACACATTACAGTAACCACATTATTTTTTCTGTGTTGCCACAATGTAATACAGTCCTAAATTCAGGACTCACATTACAGTTACAGTTATTTCACTACGTACATTGCAGTCTTTAAATTACCTGCACAGTAAGTGGATATAAATTTTTTTTCATTTTATCCATTACTGTTTTTTTTGTCACTTTTGAGGGCTACAAACATCAAACATCCTCAAAATCATGAAATTCTCCAGCCTACATACTACTCTGGTAAAGGCAATATGGATCTCTTGGCTCCATGAGATTTTAGGCTACATCCTTATATAGAATAATAGCAAATACAGCAAATGTTAAGTTCCGGTCTTGTCAACCACTCATACACTTCGCTTGGATTAAGTAATCTCTTTTGCCAAGCCTGGCTTTGACCAATATTTTAGTTTAAAATCAGAGTTGGCAGTTGTTAAAATCTCTTTACATCCATCAGGTAGTTGTCAAATTGTTTATTGTTAGGTTTCCACCAACCCTTTAATTATAGAATTTACACCGTTCTGCCATACCCAACACAAAAACTACGAGGCCAAAATCCATGTAAAAGTTGTGTAAAATGTAAATTCCTGAAACTTTCTTGTGGTGTATTTTTGTGTTTTTCTTTGGCTAGTGGATCTTTTTAACTCTCACTGATGAAGATAGATGGGAGATCACATGCTCTATTTTTCCTCTGCCATGTCCCCTCATGGTTGCATCCTTACTTCTTTTATTGTCCTAAAAACTAACATATGAAAGTCACTGTAAGATTACTAAGTTCACTGACAACTAGGTTATAGAGCATTTATTTATTTTTTCATTAGTGAGGACCCTGATAATGCCGACATCATAAAAAAATCCCAGACTGGTGTCAGTCATCCTTTTTAGACATCAGTGAAGAATCCACTGCTCCCACTTTCTGCACAAAAGCCCATCACTGCATGGATTTTTATTGTAATTTTTGTAATTTTAATATCTCCTCAGAAGACTTTCATTCCTTTGTTTGACTGAATCAGTTCTCACATTCACGTTTGTCAAATGCATCACTTCGCCTAAAAATAGGAAAAGATTAGTGTCTTGTTAAGGGCTGGGGAGAAAGTTCATCTCGGTCTGAACTACTGTAAGGTCTACCTTACAATATAAAATGCCTTGAGGCAACTGTTGTTGTGATTTTGCACTGTATAAATAAAATTGAATTGACAATGGCCCTAAGCTCACAGCCGACATAAAGAAGGACTGGCTTCAGGACCCCTCAGTAAATGTCCTGAATGACCCAGCCAGAGCCCAGACTTTAACCCAATTAATCTCTCTGGAGAGTTCTGAAAACTGACTGTGCACTGCTACTCCTCATCCAACCTGAGCTTGAGAGGTTCTGTCCAAAAATCCGATTGTCCCTCAGCCCTCACTGCCATTTTGCTGTTTATTTTTGTCATGTCTCCACTCTCCCTTTTCCCTGTGTGTGTGTGTGTGTGTGTGTGTGTGTGTGTGTGTGTGTGTGTGTGTGTGTGTGTGGTTCATGGGCATTATTGGGACCGGTCTGGTCTCCCGCCTTCTGGCTCACACACCTGGCGTTGATTGCACATCTTCTTCTGGTGACTTTGTCTGGGCTGCTTCATACAAAAGGAATAGTGAGTCAGCCTTTGCTGCACTGTTTCTAGAGAAACATTTAGTGCAGCCTGGCTCCTAACCTTTGTCTTTGTGTTTTCTTGCCTGCAAAATAGAGATTCTCACCTGCCTGTCTTTGTGCCCAGGGTTACTTGGAGATTTCCAGACACAGTGTTGTGAGCTGGCTCTAGTGTGGATTTGGGACAGATTTGGATTCTGTTTGGATTTCGAAGAAGTCCTCACAGAGACTGGACTGTACCACTGTTTTGATCTTTCTATACTGTTATTAAGAGTCTCTGTAAATAAATGAACTGCTGTTAACTTGGAGCTCTTCATTTGAGCTCTGCTGGCACATAGGCTCAGGTGTCAAGCTTGTAGCATCATACTCATAGAGAATTGCTGGCAAAGGTGCTTTAGCAAACTTTAGCAAAGGCTATGAATATCTACATACATGTTATAGCTTCTATAAATTTTCAAGAATTTCAAGCAAACTTTTCTCAGTTTGTTATTATGGGGTAGCATGTTATATCAATTTTGTATTATTAAAAAAAAGACTTGCTATATAATTTCACTTTCTTGTAAACTTTACTTGTTACATGTTTACTTGTAACTTGTAAATCCAAAAATTGGCCCAAGACAATGATCCACTGTTTATTAAACATGTACAGTGTGGATTAGTAGAGAGTTGAAAATGGCTTCCTGTTGTGAAACTGACATCAGGTCAACGTGTGCCCCTTTTTCTATTCTTTATCACAGCACCATTGTCTTAGGGAGGCAACAATTCTGGGGGCTAGTCCGGGATTAGCGCCATGGCGGTCAGGTGCTAATCAGCCAAGAATTGCGGGATCCATATCCCTCTGATGAACAGCATTAGTAACAATTGACATCAGGTATCCAGACATGGCCACTCTGCATGACCTACAGTGGGAGATCCTGAACCAGCTTCATCAGCTGACCAGAGTCGCTAACAGGGACCTGCTACAAAAACTTGCAGTTTTGTGTCAAGAAGAAGAGGTGGAAGATGTCCCGGTGAGGATGCGACTGAGGTGGAGCTCTTTGACTTTATCGTTGACTTTCTGCGAAGTAAACGACTGAAGAGCCTCGAAGATCAGGGCATGTTTTGCCTGCTTGCATTTCGTGACCTCATTGATGACCTGCAAACACCCCAGGTAACTGGTGAACTTGGTCAAGCATCTGATGAAGGGGATGCTGTTTCTGTATCAGAGACTGAACCAGCAGTAGTAGCATCAGTAATGAATAAGTCCCAACCAATGTTCCCTCTAAGCTGCGCGCGTGTGCAATTGCGCACTGCTGGCACGGTCTCTGCGCACAGAAAATCTGCGTTGCGCACAAAAAAAAAAATCTAGCCTGAACTGAAATTAAAATTAATACTTTAACAATTCTGTTTTGCAGTGTTAGTCAGTAAGTGACTGGCTGCTCCCATATGGGATTAGAACGATGCCACCTTATCCCATAGCCCAGCCAATAATGCGATTCACATTCGTATATATGCAGCTAATCAACGTTGTTGACAGGAGTGGAGTGAAGCCACGTTAATGACAACGTGTACAACCATGTTTATATTTACTGGGGGGAGAAACGGTAAAAATGGCGTTTTATAAGGAAAACGCTCAAAAGCACTCTCCACCTGTGAGCAAAAACAACACCAAAAAACCCCCACCCTTTCCTATTGGTCAAAAAATGTACCATGTCGACCAATCAAAAAAATGATATGGCAACATGGCATTTAGTTGTTTAGGAAGGGGGAAGTTTTAGGAGTGATGGTGGTGTTTTGAGATGTGAGAGATTTTCAAAGTTTAGCGCAAATCTTGTGTAGTTAGTGTGTAGTGTAGCCAATAGTTTTGTTGTGTGTGTCAGAACAATGAGGCGACTACTGAATGTTACAGATGGTACAGGAGTGATACATCTCCTGTTGTCAGGCCTGTAGGTATCAGGTTGTTGTTCTCCTTTATCTCGTAGTGAACAGAAATAATGTTTTGGAGTGGCACAAATAATTTGTGTGGCATCAAATTTGATGCAGAACACCTGATTGCGCTGTAAATAGTTTGAAATGTTTATTTAAAAAACCGCCTTGGCTGAATTTTTAGGTAAACATCCCTGCCCTTATATACTGTATTTTGCAGACAGAGAGTTACAGGACTCTCTCCCAGACCACAGACTCATAATACAAGTCAGGACTTTATTAAAAAAAAGAAAAAAAAGAAAGAAAGAAAGAAAAGAAAGTTGTGTTTTCAAAATTGGAGTTCAAGTTATTTTGTACTTCCAATAGTTTTAACATACTACACAGGTCATGAACAAGATTTTTTTTTTTTTTAATTTTCATTGTAAGTGGGCTAAAGCAGTTAATTAAACATAGTCTAACATAAATGTAAATGCTGTAATTTGATTATTTTAATAAACCATCTAACTTGGATGGATTCGATGCTGGCGTGAGCACAGTGTACACCTATACTGTTGCTCACAGTGGTCCAAGCGACTGCTCAGGGAGTTTGTGTGTTCGCTCAGACACATGAAAAATTAGAGGGAACAATGGTCCCAAGATCAGTGATTGCTGATCCTGTAACTGGTTTAGTAAAGCTGACAGATGTTACCGCATTGTTACCACATAGAGAATTTAAGATACATGGTGGTCAAATCTCAGCCTCAGCCTCTGTTTTGAGTTTTAACTGTCTATGTAAACATGTTGATGAAGGTCTGGGTGAAGAGTTCTCAGAAGCTGAGGTCTTAAGAACGGTGCTCAAGATAATTAAGCCTGGTACCTTTAAGGACATGCTCATGACCAAAGACACATTGACCCTGGCTGAGTTAAAAAGCTTCCTTAAAGCACACTTTAGGGATAAGAGCAGTACTGAACTGTTCCAGGAACTAAGTAACACAAAGCAACATGACAAAGAAAGCCCACAACAGTTTATGTATTGACTAATGGGGGTCAAGCAGTGTATAATGTTTGCTTCTAAACAAGACACAGACTTTCAATATGACAGCAAACTCGTGCAGGGAGTGTTTCTTCATTCACTTTACCAGGGGATGAATGAAAAATGCTCATACATTAGACGAGATCTTCAACCACATATTTCAGACATGAATGTGACTGACGACTTTATACTCGAGGTGATCACAGCTGGACAGTGACAAACAGAATGCCATTCAGGTGCATGCAGAGGTGCAGGCCAATCGCAATGCTATACAAGAGTATAGTGTCATCTTTGGCCAAAAGTTTGGAGAAAGCCCTCACACCGTTAGTGAATGTGGCAACAGAAAACACTTACAACCCTTTGCCACATGTAAAACAGTCAGCCTCACAACCGCAGACCTCGTGTAACCACACCAGCCCAGGACCTCCACATCCAGCAGGTTCACCTCCAAGATCGTCTGAGACCAGCCACCCAGACAGCTGCTGGAACAATTGGTTTGCACAACCAAACAATTTCTGCACAAACTGTCAGAAACCGTCTCAGGGACGCTCAACTGCATGCCCGTCGTCCTCATCGGGGTCTTGACCTGACTCCAGCTCGTCGCCGTAACAGACTTGTGTGGGCAAATGCTCACATTCGATGGCGTCTGGCACGTTGGAGAGGTGTGCGCTTCACGGATGAATCATGGTTCACATTGTTCAGGGCAGATGGCAGCTGAGAATGTCCCAGTTCTTGCATGGCCAGCATACTCACCGGACATGTCACCCATTGAGCATGTTCGGGATGTGCTTGACCGGCGTATACGACAGCGTGTACCAGTTCCCACGAATATCCAACAACCTCGCACAGCCATTGAAGTGGAGTGGACCAACATTCCACAGGCCACAACTGACAATCTGATAGACTCCATGCGACGATGTGTTGCACTGCATGAGGCAAATGGTGGTCACACCAGATACTGACCGGTTCTGGGTCCCCAGACCCCCAATAGTGCACAAAACTGCACATTCCAGGGTGGCCTTTTGTTGTGGGCAGTCTGAGGTACACCTGTGCACTACTCATGATGTCAGATCAGCATCCTGATGTGGCACACCTGTGAGGTGGGATGGATTATCTCAATATAGCAGATGTGCCCACTACCACACATTTGGACTGATTTGTGACCACTGTTTGGGAGGGATGGTTATATTGTGTATCTGGAATGAATTTTAGGTCTCTACGTCCATCCCATGGGGAATGGGAGCAGTAACAAAGGTGTTGCGTTTATATTTTTGTTGAGTGTAGATGGGGTCAAACTTCAAATGTTGTTGGATAGTGGGGCCCAGGTAAGTATTGTGGAAAAATCTTGGGTGCAAAAAGCCTTGCCAAATGTGACAATTAGGCCACTGGAAAGCCTCTTCTCAGACCACCCACTCAAAGTCACTGGAGCTAATGGGACAGATGTACCGTTTGAAGGGTGGATAGAAGTTTTTCTTGAGATCACAAGTAGCAGACATGGCTCAGTTTCTATTCATGTTCCCATGCTAGTAAGTCGAGGAGGGTTGAGCAGCCCGCTATTAGGCTTCAATGTGATACATGAAATGATTGCAGGGGATGGTGATCAAAGAGACGACGCCAACTTAGTGAGTCTCTGAGTAATGCTGAAAGTCTTGTTTCGGTGGTTCACACAAAGCACCCCCTGGAAGAGTCATAATGTCCAGTATTACGAGTTGGAAAGAAGGGACTCACCATCTGCGGAGTCAGATCTGTCAGGTGAAATGCCGCATGAGAGCTTTTTCTGTTGTTTGAGCCGAATGTGGACAGTCGCTTGCCAGATGGGTTGCAGTTATCTCCTGTGCTTGTTGATGTGCCGGCTTGCGCCTCAAAAATAGTGAGAATACCAATCCCGAATTCAACAAGGCATGATGTTTTTTTTTTTTTTACCTCCAAAAGCAGTCTTAGGATTCATTGAAGAAATTGTTGAAAGTACGCCTGTAAACATCCATCCAACTATGCAGGGGCCTGGAGAACCACACAATGACACCCTTCTGTGTGCTACCCAAGCAAGTCCAACCAGTGAGGAACAAAGTAATGGGAAGGAAAATGGCAGGGCTGGCAGTGTGGAAGAAAGATGGCATCCAAATGTTGATTTAGATCACCTGCCTGAGCCTGACCAGAGCACGGTACGGCAAATGCTTTACGAGGAATCAGACGTGTTTGCTCATGATGAAGGAGACATTGGGTGTGTCCCTGGTCTACAGCTCAAAATCAATATGACACTCTAGTTCAAAAAAGCTACAATTCCATTCCACAGCCACTGTTTAAGGAGGTGAAGGAGTATATTCAAAATCTCCTAGCATGGGGTGGATTAGGAAGTCTGTTTCTGCTCTGTGTGTGAAAAAAAAGACAACAGTCTTGGCCTGTGTGTTGACTTCCGTGAGCTTACCACACAATAGTGTTTCAGGCATCATTCCTAGAGATATTAGAGCTGCACAACAAGCAGATCCAGCTATTAAAGAAGTTATTTTTTTAAAACCGAGAGCTTGGACTCCAAATGAAAAAGAGAAAAAAACAATGTCTAAACAGACAGGGAGACTGCTCTGAGTGGAACTAGTTAGAAGTAGAAAATGGACTACTCTACCGAAAAACAAACCAAAACTCACAACTGGTCCTCCCTGAACAGCTCAAATCAGTGGTACTGAAAAGCTTACATGACGACATGGGGCATGTAGGTTCTGAAAGGGTGATCCATCTTGCCCGAGAACGGTTCTATTGGCCGTACATGCAGCAAGATGTGGAGGAATGGAAAGATCATCTGCCTCAGATCGTGCACGCATACAATTCCACAAGACATGAAGCAACAGGATACTCTCCATTTTTTCTCTTTTATGGTAGGACTCCACCGCTGCCAGTTGACCTACTTTTTCATCAAGGGAAAGACACTGAGGCACATAACCAACAAATGTTTGTCCAAAAGTGGGCCGAGAGGATGTGAGTCGCTTACCAAATAGCTGCAAATAACAGCCAACAGTCCTCAGCCAAAAGCAAAAAGCAGTACGACAGACATGTAAGAGGTATCACTCTCCAGCCAGGTGACAGAGTACTGATGAAAAATTTGTCAGAGAGAGGGGGGCCAGGAAAATTGCACGCCTATTGGGAGAAGATAGTACATCGCCTGGTGGAGATGGACCAGTCTATAAGGTATAGCCAGAGCCATGAGCCAGGATTCCATGCTACAGGCTTGTGAACCCTCAACAACAACAACGACCTGCTATTCAACAGGAGCACCCTCAGCAACAGGAAACTGTCATTCCAAAGCAGGATTCTCAAAGTCAGCCCAAGCTATGTGCAACAGCAAGAGAGTTCTGTGCTCTTGACAGGCCAGAATATGGGGGAGAGCAAGATGTTGTGGAGGCTGAGGAGTTAGCAGAAAAGAAATGGAGGAAATGGATGGAGAAACTAGAGAAAATGACTATTTAAGCAGGTCACAGAGGAGGGGAAGACCAGCGGAAAGACTCACGTACAACGCACTGGGTCAGCCATCATACTGCCACTGGAGGGCAGATATGAACACCCTTTCAGCTAGCCAACCCTGGATGTTGACACAAGGCATCCCATCATTCTTTCACCCCATCTATTCCCAGCCGTACTACCACAATGGCTCCACACTCATACATTGATGGGTCCACACATGAAGAAACAAATGTCAGGAGACATTCTTTTAAGTGGGGGAGAGTGTAGAGAGTTGAAAATAGCTTCCTGTTGTTAAACTGACATCAGCTCAACGTGTGTCCGTTTTTAAATTCTTTATCACAGCACCACACGTTGTTAAACAGGAAACCAGTTGCCCCTCTGGTCATCGTCTTAGGGAGGCAACAGATGCGTGTGGGTATGTGAGTGTGTCTCTTTGTTTCATTACTTTCATTCTTGGGCTCTTTGAACCAGTAAGACCTGCTCTGATTTCCCAGTGTGCACAGGACAGCTCTCCTCCACTTTTCTCTAATGAAGAGTGAACACTCAACAAATAATGATGTGGTCTCTAACACAAACACGGGCATTTAGCTTAATTTATGCATTTCTATCTATACTCTGCACTACGCACAGTGCAGTCAGTGATGAAAACATGAACTCTCATTAGCTTCTGGATAAACACTCTAAAGTCTGATTCAGCCAGTGGTCCTGCAGCCCTCGTAGCTGTCATTAGCTCAGCTGCCTAAAAATAGTGGTGTCACATTATTATGGATTGCCTCAGATATTTTCGATTACTGGTTTTAATTTAGAAACCTTTGACTACGGCTTTGGTGAAACTGCTAGTTGCCATCTGTTGCACACACTTATCTAGGAATGACTATAGGATTCATTTGACACCAGGGGCAATTCTAGGATCAGAGCTTTAGGGGTGCTGAGCACCCAGAGAGCTGCCCATCCAGACAAGGTAAACTTTACTCGCCACGATGAGACGTCTTCCCTGTCTCCGTCAGTCCCTGCATCCTTAAATGTCTCCAGTTGTCCCGAGTTCCCTCTGATTGTCTCCTTGGTGCATTTAAACCCCTGTTCCTCCCTGTCCTCATCGTCTGTTGTCTTCATCTCCATTATCAGTCATCATAATTTCCTCTCTGGGAAAGTCTTCAAATTTCTTTATTAAATTATAAGATTCTTAAATTCACCAAGTCTCTCTGTGCCTGGGTCCTCATCACAAAACATGACATGATAGTTTTGTACATTTTAACACAATTCAATCCCCATATTTGTGAAAGAAAAGCAAAACACTTTTTTGAAAAGTCTGTAACAAAACCATCAAATCTGATAATGGTTATTTAAATGCTGCCAAAGAAGAATGGATTGGAATTTAAAAAAAACCCAAAACATATCCTAACCTTAATTACTGCGGGAGAATAATGAATGATGCTCACAGTGAGTAAAAAGTAAACTGAGTGCATTTTTTGGACAGAGATTCACTTTTAATGTGTATGTATAATATAATACAGATACATAAAAATACACTCCAAAAATAGAAGTCCTTGAAATGTACAAAATATTATTAAAAAATTAGAAAAATGGAGACACCTTGGCCTATAGTACAATGTATACCATAGGTGTCAAACTCTGGCCCACGGGCCAAATTTGGCCCGCAGCCTAATTACATTTGGCCCGCGAAGCCATACCAAATTACTATTAGAGCTGGCCTACTGGTATTATACAGCTAATATATATATATTGTTTAGTATTAAGCTTTGCTTGTTCCATATTCAGTTTTTCAGCAAAACATGTTTGAGTCCATAAGAAAAGATTCATTCTTATATCTGGAGGAATAAATATATTTCAATAAATATTAACGTTAGCCCACGACTTTGTTCCAGTTTTGAATTTTGGCCCACTGTGTATTTGAATTTGATACAATGTATGAAAAGATCTTTACTGCAGATACTACTATGGCTCTGCAGATTTTTTCTTTTCTTTTAACCTATGTCGCCTCAACTTGAGGTTGGTAAATCTGTCTATCACATTTTGGTGGTCAAGTCTCTCAAGCATCTCTTTCTCAACTGACATCACAGCCAGGTGCTGGAGTCTGCTTTGACCCATGGTCCTTCTCAGCCAGGTATGGAGCTGACTCAAGACACTAAAAGACCTTTCACAGCTCCAGCTGCTAACTGGGTTTGTTAGGGCAACCTGAATAACAGTTTTCAGTGTGGGGAAGATCTGATTATCCAGAAGATTGTACAATGTTAACATATCTGGAATGGCACCAGCCTCACTCTTGAGCTTCAAAAAGTTTTTGGCAACCGTGACTTCCTCTGACTGAAGCTCAATATAGTAATGCAGTGCCAGGGCTGACAACCCAGTTTGTTTTGCAGATTCTGTATAGCAGCTTTAATATAGGGAGAACACAACTTCCAGATTGTACGAGTAAAATTAGTTGTTGTTTTTTTCTTTGCCAGTTTAACAGTTTTGTCACAAACAAGGATGCGGTGGACTCAAAAGCAGACTCAATTGCTCGAACTATGTATAATTTATTAGAAGGAACAAAAACGTGAACAGAACTGGGTTTAACAGAAACCATTCGCAGAAACTAAGGGAAATCCGTGGGCGGGGAAACAGGCGTAGAGCACAGGGAGAACTCGAACGGGAACTTTCTGTAAACACAGGAGAAAGGTGTTACTGAGTGACAAACGAGTAAGGGACAGAGGTATGGAGTGCCAGTGGATAGTCTTGGGCTTACTTGGAGACCCTGGTTATTAAGCGGGGAAAAAGGCTGCCATGGGAGCATTCCAGAGAGGATCGAGAGTGGGGAGAGTCCGGTCCAGAGTCCAAGGAGGTGGAGAGTATGGACTGAAGGGCAGGCTGAGAAGAAGTTGTGTATGTGGTCCTTGGGTTCCGAGCAGACGGAAAAACAGGATGGAGACGGAACCAGCACTACTGGTGAGTGCGACGGGTGATGAATCTGAAGAATGCAGGAGACAGAAAACACATTAAACCATGATCCAGGTATACAGAGTCTGAGCACAGAGGAGGCCAAGTTTACCACAGATGGTAGCAGGACGAACAGGCGAGGAGTGGCAGGCAGTGCTGGCTTAAAAACCCTCTAGGTGGAGCCCCGGAGATTGAAAACAGGTGATGAGCTGGCCAACTCCACCCCAAAGGACGGATGACAGGAACCTGGACCATGCCCGACCAGACACTCCCACAGCATATGACAAGTTTCTGTTTTGCCTGTTAGTACTCCCTGTCTGTTTTCTTACTTGGTTCTTCCTAAACTTGTACTTTCTCCTCATGTTCTCCTCTTTCCTCTCTCCCTCTTTGGACTGACAATCATACACAAATAGATTGTATTCAATTAGATTAAAAAATAAATACTATTAAGATCACTAATAAAAAAAAAGTCCTCTCTCAGTACTTTCAACCAAAAGGCAAATAACCAAACCACATGTACATCTAATAAAGGATATAAATATTGAAACACTGATCCAACATTATCCTTTATTGATGGATCATTTGATCTTACACTTTTACCTGAATGTGGCTCCTTTTTTTGAAAAACTTCCTCATATCCAATACAAACCTGGCTGTCTCTCTGCACACACACACACACACACACACACACACACACACACACACACACACACGCAGGAGTTATAAGGTTAACGGGCATCCAGTCAGTTAGCTAGTTAGTACCTTGGGTTCAATATTGGCACATGCACATACGACAAAATAACCAGTTTCTCTCATTACATTTCAAACAGGACAGTGGTAACAGCAACAGGCTACGGATAATGGTAAGTTTTAGATTTTAAATAGGCTGTATACATTTCAATGGGAGCAACAGGACGGTCAAATATCGCTGATTTTACTACAGAGTAGGACAGATTGTAGGGTAGCAAATAGTGATGTGCGGATCGATCCTGAAATAGATTCCTCCGATACCAGTCATTTATGTTCTAGAATCGATTCTCACATTATTAAAATATCGAAAGAAACTATAACATTCGGATTGTCTACATTCAAAGGAACTACTTCCTCTTCCGCCTTTCATAGTCATGTGCGAAATACGGCTGTATAAATGTCTCACAACAATGGCTGAGCGTAATTGTGCGGACGTATTTTACCTCCACAAACAGCTGAGACATGGTTTGCGATACATGTGGCAAAAAAGTGCTCCAAGAGTGAGGTGTTGTGGCTATACTTTCCCAACCTTGAGACCTCAGAATTAGGGAGACATTCAAAAGGGCTGTTGGGGAGGGGGGGTGATAAATACATTTTACAGTGTTTATTTATTGGATAAAATACGTTAAATGTCACCGTTATTATTAGCCTGTCCAGAAACAGCGGGGGTGTCCAAATTCAGAGGCTGCTTCCACCTGAGGACCCGCCCTTTGCGTCTAAAGAAAGCCGGGTAGTACGTCATGAGTTCCCTTGGTGGAGTGAAACTCAGCCGTCTGCTCCTTGCTATCTAAAACAGCAGTCCCCAACCTTTTTTGCGCCACGGACCGGGTTATGCCCGACAATATTTTCATGGACCAGCCTTTAAGGTGTCGCGGATAAATACAACAAAATAAAACTAGTACCGGTACCGAAAAAAAGAAGATTTATTCATAACACACGTGAAAAGACCCAGGAAAACCGAGTAAACGATAAAAACGATAACAAAATAACGCTGAAAACCGATAAAAACCCTTAAAACTATACATTTGACACCTGAGCCTCAACTCTCGCGGCCCGGTACCAAGCGACTCACGGACCGGTACCGGTCCGAGGCCCGGGGATTGGGGACCGCTGATCTAAAATATAACCGGGCGCTGGCGTAAACTCTCGACTGTCTCACACTTTCTTTAATTAGTTTTCTGTTTGATGTTTATTCAGCTGTGTGAAAACCCCGGAGGAACCCACCCGAGGGATTAATAAAGTTAAATTTAATTTAATCTAATCTAATAACTTTAATCTCAGCCAAACAGATTTACTCGCGAACCAATAAAACACTGAAAAAGCCAAACAATAACATTTTTAAGTTATCTAAGTGACTTATATATCATGTTTAACCCGAGTAGCGAAAGGTCGCAGGGGTTTGAAAACGATGTGTCGATCGGCTCAGATATTTGAAGTTTACACAGCTGCATTCTCACCTGAAAGCATGTTAAAAGTTGGGGGTTTTTTGCGACCCAGAAAGAGAAATAAGAGTAATATTAAAACTAAGTAGCTGCCGCCAATGTTTGAAAAATGGAATTGGCTCGGCCGTGCTATGAATTCTGCAATATGGTTTTTCAATTTTGTTGTCCAGGTGGAAATTCGGGAGAATGGTGGCTCTGGAATTCTCCCGGAAAAATCGGGAGGGTTGGCATGTATGGTTGTGGCAACATCACTAACCTTGTCAAACACCTCAGAGTAAATCACATCACAGAATATGAGGTGCGTATGTTGAGACGAACTGAAGAGGAGGAGAGGGACTGGTGCTGCTAGGGCGAGACAGACCTCTCTCATGGAGTCCTTTAGTGCTGCAGACAGGCAACATGTTCCAATGGCGCACAACTTCAGTTGTTTTATTTCTATATGATGAACTCTGCATTATTAAGTGATAAGAACAAGTAATCTGATGTCCTGTAATCATTATGACGCTATAATTTGAGATACAATAAATAAAATGTGTTTTTTTGTATAAAGTATCGGTATCGGATCAGTATCGATACTGATCCGATACCACCCTGAAAATTACTTGGTATCGGATCGCAAAGGAAATCAGTGGTATCGCACATCACTAGTAGCAAACATAGTCGGGAAACACGTTTTCAACACAGCAGGTTACCTGGGTGTAATGTTTTTCAGCTAAAAAGAAACATGGCCTGACGCCTACCTAACTATATAAAGAGTAACTGAAGGTTAAATGCAGCTAATATGTCCTGTTTTAAGCCAGACACTTACGCCTCCGCTCAGCTGCGTCTCAGCCACTATAACTCTGGCAGCAACGGCGCTAGAGCCAGAGCAGGGGAGAGCCGAGCTGGAACAAACCATTTTGGGAGAGGGGAGGGGTTATCTAGACTTTTGTTGTTAAAATGTTACATCTCAATTAAGTACTGTATGCTTTTTATATTTTTATTAGTTTGTCACACAAACAGCAAATATCCTTTGACAGAAGACCACCAAGACAACCGCATTTGCTCATCTAAACTAAATAAATACATGTGGATACCTGTCATATATGGGAGTTGTAGTCTCTAAATATATGAGTTATCTTCATGTGATCACTTTGAGAATCAATTTTTTCATGTGACTCACCAGGTTTAATTATGGCACCTTTAAT
Organism: Aulonocara sp. 'chitande type north' Nkhata Bay; assembly: GCF_057382095.1. Classification (NCBI taxonomy): domain Eukaryota; kingdom Metazoa; phylum Chordata; class Actinopteri; order Cichliformes; family Cichlidae; genus Aulonocara; species Aulonocara sp. 'chitande type north' Nkhata Bay. The sequence continues at coordinate 30,331,666 of NC_141358.1, read as the reverse complement.
GCTTAAATATTCACTGTAGAATGGGTAGAATGCCCATTAGGTAATTTGGCCCAGCATCTACAGAGACGTAACTTAGACTTTATTTTCCAGGAAATCATCTAGAACAACTAAACTGACATCTTTTAACTGCTTAGCATTTGAACACCAACCCTAACCCTAGAAGGACCACTAAGATTTGGTGTATGTTATGTTCACATTTGATGACTGACACAATATTCCCTGTTGTTATTGTGGTGAAATAGGACATACTGATTTTTATTCTAATTAATATAAAAAAAACACCCAGCACGCCCCTGCGGGCGGTTTATCCTTCAAGCTCGGGTCCTCTACCAGAGGCCTGGGAGCTTGAGGGTCCTGCGCAGTATCTTAGCTGTTCCCAGGACTGCGCTCTTCTGGACAGAGATCTCCGATGTTGTTCCTGGGATCTGCTGGAGCCACTCGCCTAGCTTGGGAGTCACCGCACCTAGTGCTCCGATTACCACGGGGACCACCGTTACCTTCACCCTCCACATCCTCTCGAGCTCTTCTCTGAGCCCTTGGTATTTCTCCAGCTTCTCGTGTTCCTTTTTCCTGATATTGCTGTCATTCGGAACCGCTACATCGATCACTACGGCCATCTTCTTCTGTTTGTCTACCACCACTATGTCCGGTTGGTTAGCCACCACCATTTTGTCCGTCTGTATCTGGAAGTCCCACAGGATCTTAGCTCGGTCATTCTCCACCACCCTTGGGGGCATCTCCCATTTTGACCTCGGGACTTCCAGGTTATACTCGGCACAGATGTTCCTGTACACTATGCCGGCCACTTGGTTATGGCGTTCCATGTATGCCTTGCCTGCTAGCATCTTGCACCCTGCTGTTATGTGCTGGATTGTCTCTGGGGCATCTTTACACAGCCTGCACCTGGGGTCTTGCCTGGTGTGATAGACCCCAGCCTCTATGGATCTTGTGCTCAGAGCTTGTTCTTGTGCTGCCATGATTAGTGCCTCTGTGCTGTCTTTCAGTCCAGCTTTGTCCAGCCACTGGTAGGATTTCTGGATATCAGCCACCTCCTCTATCTGCCGGTGGTACATACCGTGCAGGGGCCTGTCCTTCCATGATGGTTCCTCGTCTCCCTCCTCTTTCTTGGGTTTCTGCTGCCTGAGGTATTCACTGAGCACTCGGTCAGTTGGGGCCATCTTCCTAATGTATTCTTGGATGTTCCTTGTCTCATCCTGGACTGTGGTGCTGACACTCACCAGTCCCCGGCCCCCTTCCTTCCGCTTAGCGTACAGCCTCAGGGTGCTGGATTTGGGGTGAAACCCTCCATGCATGGTAAGGAGCTTTCTTGTCTTTATGTCAGTGGCTTCTATCTCCTCCTTTGGCCAGCCTATTACCCCAGCAGGGTACCTGATCACGGGCAGGGCGTACGTGTTGATGGCCCGGATCTTGTTCTTACCATTCAGCTGACTCCTCAGGACTTGCCTGACCCTCTGCAGGTACTTGGTGGTTGCAGCTTTTCTAGCGGCCTCTTCATGGTTCCCATTCGCCTGCGGGATCCCCAAGTACTTGTACCTGTCCTCTATGTCTGCAATGTTACCTTCTGGTAGTTCAATCCCCTCAGTTCTGACTACCTTCCCTCTCTTTGTTACCATCCGACTACACTTCTCCAGTCCGAACGACATTCCAATGTCATTGCTGTATAGCCTGGTAGTGTGGATCAGTGAATCGATGTCTCGTTCACTCTTGGCATACAGCTTGATGTCATCCATGTACAGGAGGTGGCTGACAACTGCTCCGTTCTGTAGTCGGTATCCGTAGCCAGTCTTGTTAATGATCTCACTGAGGGGGTTCAGTCCTATGCAGAACAGCAGTGGGGACAGAGCATCTCCTTGGTAGATCCCGCACTTGATGGTGACTTGTGCTAAGGGCTTGGAGTTGGCCTCTAGTGTT